>NW_028227296.1:765839-847251 GCF_978045245.1 Mus caroli
GTGCGGTTTCTTATATTCTAAGTTTTTCAGTGCAACTCACTCATATACAATATACTACACTGTGCATTTCGTCTAATGCGGGTTTTTCAGTAAATTCTAAGTTTTTCAGTGCAACTCACTCATATACTATGTACTACACTGTGCGTTTCTTATATTCTAAGTTTTTCAGTGCAACTCACTCATATACTATGTACTACACTGTGCGTTTCTTATATTCTAAGTTTTTCAGTGTAACTCACTCATATACTATGTACTACACTGTGCGTTTCTTATATTCTAAGTTTTTCAGTGCAACTCACTCATATACTATGTACTACACTGTGCGTTTCTTATATTCTAAGTTTTTCAGTGCAACTCACTCATATACTATGTACTACACTGTGCGTTTCTTATATTCTAAGTTTTTCAGTGCAACTCACTCATATAATATGTACTACACTGTGTGTTTCTTATATTCTAAGTTTTTCAGTGCAACTCACTCATATACTATGTACTACCCTGTGCATTTCGTCTAATGCGGGTTTTTCAGTAAATTCTAAGTTTTTCAGTGCAACTCACTCATATACTATGTACTACACTGTGCGTTTCTTATATTCTAAGTTTTTCAGTGCAACTCACTCATATACAATATACTACACTGTGCATTTCGTCTAATGCGGTTTTTCAGTAAATTCTAAGTTTTTCAGTGCAACTCACTCATATACTATGTACTACACTGTGCGTTTCTTATATTCTAAGTTTTTCAGTGCAACTCACTCATATACTATGTACTACACTGTGCGTTTCTTATATTCTAAGTTTTTCAGTGCAACTCACTCATATACTATGTACTACACTGTGCATTTCGTGTAATGCGGGTTTTTCAGTAAATTCTAAGTTTTTCAGTGCAACTCACTCATATACTATGTACTACACTGTGCGTTTCTTATATTCTAAGTTTTTCAGTGCAACTCACTCATATACTATGTACTACACTGTGCGTTTCTTATATTCTAAGTTTTTCAGTGCAACTCACTCATATACTATGTACTACACTGTGCATTTCGTGTAATGCGGGTTTTTCAGTAAATTCTAAGTTTTTCAGTGCAACTCACTCATATACTATGTACTACACTGTGCGTTTCTTATATTCTAAGTTTTTCAGTGCAACTCACTCATATACTATGTACTACACTGTGCAATTCGTGTAATGCGGGTTTTTCAGTAAATTCTAAGTTTTTCAGTGCAACTCACTCATATACTATGTACTACACTGTGCGTTTCTTATATTCTCAGTTTTTCAGTGCAACTCACTCATATACTATGTACTACACTGTGCGTTTCTTATATTCTAAGTTTTTCAGTGCAACTCACTCATATACTATGTACTACACTGTGCGTTTCTTATATTCTAAGTTTTTCAGTGCAACTCACTCATATACTATGTACTACACTGTGCATTTCGTGTAATGTGGGTTTTTCAGTAAATTCTAAGTTTTTCAGTGCAACTCACTCATATACAATGTACTACACTGTGCATTTCGCCTAATGCGGGTTTTTCAGTAAATTCTAAGTTTTTCAGTGCAACTCACTCATATACAATGTACTACACTGTGCATTTCGTCTAATGCGGGTTTTTCAGTAAATTCTAAGTTTTTCAGTGCAACTCACTCATATACAATGTACTACACTGTGCATTTCGTCTAATGCGGGTTTTTCAGTAAATTCTAAGTTTTTCAGTGCAACTCACTCATATACTATGTACTACACTGTGCATTTCGTCTAATGCGGGTTTTTCAGTAAATTCTAAGTTTTTCAGTGCAACTCACTCATACAATGTACTACACTGTGCATTTCGTCTAATGCGGGTTTTTCAGTAAATTCTAAGTTTTTCAGTGCAACTCACTCATATACAATGTACTACACTGTGCATTTCGTCTAATGCGGGTTTTTCAGTAAATTCTAAGTTTTTCAGTGCAACTCACTCATATACAATATACTACACTGTGCATTTCGTCTAATGCGGGTTTTTCAGTAAATTCTAAGTTTTTCAGTGCAACTCACTCATATACAATGTACTACACTGTGCATTTCGTCTAATGTGGGTTTTTCAGTAAATTCTAAGTTTTTCAGTGCAACTCACTCATATACAATGTACTACACTGTGCATTTCGTCTAATGCGGGTTTTTCAGTAAATTCTAAGTTTTTCAGTGCAACTCACTCATATACAATGTACTACACTGTGCATTTCGTCTAATGCGGGTTTTTCAGTAAATTCTAAGTTTTTCAGTGCAACTCACTCATATACAATGTACTACACTGTGCATTTCGTCTAATGCGGGTTTTTCAGTAAATTCTAAGTTTTTCAGTGCAACTCACTCATATACAATGTACTACACTGTGCATTTCGTCTAATGCGGGTTTTTCAGTAAATTCTAAGTTTTTCAGTGCAACTCACTCATATACTATGTACTACACTGTGCGTTTCTTATATTCTAAGTTTTTCAGTGCAACTCACTCATATACTATGTACTACACTGTGCATTTCTTAAATTCTAAGTTTTTCAGTGCAACTCACTCATATACTATGTACTACACTGTGCGTTTCTTATATTCTAAGTTTTTCAGTGCAACTCACTCATATACTATGTACTACACTGTGCGTTTCTTATATTCTAAGTTTTTCAGTGCAACTCACTCATATACTATGTACTACACTGTGCGTTTCTTATATTCTAAGTTTTTCAGTGCAACTCACTCATATACTATGTACTACACTGTGCGTTTCTTATATTCTAAGTTTTTCAGTGCAACTCACTCATATACTATGTACTACACTGTGCATTTCGTGTAATGCGGGTTTTTCAGTAAATTCTAAGTTTTTCAGTGCAACTCACTCATATACTATGTACTACACTGTGCGTTTCTTATATTCTAAGTTTTTCAGGGCAACTCACTCATATACTATGTACTACACTGTGCGTTTCTTATATTCTAAGTTTTTCAGTGCAACTCACTCATATAATATGTACTACACTGTGTGTTTCTTATATTCTAAGTTTTTCAGTGCAACTCACTCATATACTATGTACTACCCTGTGCATTTCGTCTAATGCGGGTTTTTCAGTAAATTCTAAGTTTTTCAGTGCAACTCACTCATATACTATGTACTACACTGTGCGTTTCTTATATTCTAAGTTTTTCAGTGCAACTCACTCATATACAATATACTACACTGTGCATTTCGTCTAATGCGGGTTTTTCAGTAAATTCTAAGTTTTTCAGTGCAACTCACTCATATACTATGTACTACACTGTGCGTTTCTTATATTCTAAGTTTTTCAGTGCAACTCACTCATATACTATGTACTACACTGTGCGTTTCTTATATTCTAAGTTTTTCAGTGCAACTCACTCATATACTATGTACTACACTGTGCATTTCGTGTAATGCGGGTTTTTCAGTAAATTCTAAGTTTTTCAGTGCAACTCACTCATATACAATGTACTATTCTGTGCATTTCGTCTAATGCGGGTTTTTCAGTAAATTCTAAGTTTTTCAGTGCAACTCACTCATATACTATGTACTACACTGTGCGTTTCTTATATTCTAAGTTTTTCAGTGCAACTCACTCATATACTATGTACTACACTGTGCATTTCTTAAATTCTAAGTTTTTCAGTGCAACTCACTCATATACTATGTACTACACTGTGCGTTTCTTATATTCTAAGTTTTTGAGTGCAACTCACTCATATACTATGTACTTCACTGTGCGTTTCTTATATTCTAAGTTTTTCAGTGCAACTCACTCATATACTATGTACTACACTGTGCGTTTCTTATATTCTAAGTTTTTCAGTGCAACTCACTCATATACTATGTACTACACTGTGCGTTTCTTATATTCTAAGTTTTTCAGTGCAACTCACTCATATACTATGTACTACACTGTGCATTTCGTGTAATGCGGGTTTTTCAGTAAATTCTAAGTTTTTCAGTGCAACTCACTCATATACTATGTACTACACTGTGCGTTTCTTATATTCTAAGTTTTTCAGGGCAACTCACTCATATACTATGTACTACACTGTGCGTTTCTTATATTCTAAGTTTTTCAGTGCAACTCACTCATATAATATGTACTACACTGTGTGTTTCTTATATTCTAAGTTTTTCAGTGCAACTCACTCATATACTATGTACTACCCTGTGCATTTCGTCTAATGCGGGTTTTTCAGTAAATTCTAAGTTTTTCAGTGCAACTCACTCATATACTATGTACTACACTGTGCGTTTCTTATATTCTAAGTTTTTCAGTGCAACTCACTCATATACAATATACTACACTGTGCATTTCGTCTAATGCGGGTTTTTCAGTAAATTCTAAGTTTTTCAGTGCAACTCACTCATATACTATGTACTACACTGTGCGTTTCTTATATTCTAAGTTTTTCAGTGCAACTCACTCATATACTATGTACTACACTGTGCGTTTCTTATATTCTAAGTTTTTCAGTGTAACTCACTCATATACTATGTACTACACTGTGCGTTTCTTATATTCTAAGTTTTTCAGTGCAACTCACTCATATACTATGTACTACACTGTGCGTTTCTTATATTCTAAGTTTTTCAGTGCAACTCACTCATATACTATGTACTACACTGTGCGTTTCTTATATTCTAAGTTTTTCAGTGCAACTCACTCATATAATATGTACTACACTGTGTGTTTCTTATATTCTAAGTTTTTCAGTGCAACTCACTCATATACTATGTACTACCCTGTGCATTTCGTCTAATGCGGGTTTTTCAGTAAATTCTAAGTTTTTCAGTGCAACTCACTCATATACTATGTACTACACTGTGCGTTTCTTATATTCTAAGTTTTTCAGTGCAACTCACTCATATACAATATACTACACTGTGCATTTCGTCTAATGCGGGTTTTTCAGTAAATTCTAAGTTTTTCAGTGCAACTCACTCATATACTATGTACTACACTGTGCGTTTCTTATATTCTAAGTTTTTCAGTGCAACTCACTCATATACTATGTACTACACTGTGCGTTTCTTATATTCTAAGTTTTTCAGTGCAACTCACTCATATACTATGTACTACACTGTGCATTTCGTGTAATGCGGGTTTTTCAGTAAATTCTAAGTTTTTCAGTGCAACTCACTCATATACTATGTACTACACTGTGCGTTTCTTATATTCTAAGTTTTTCAGTGCAACTCACTCATATACTATGTACTACACTGTGCGTTTCTTATATTCTAAGTTTTTCAGTGCAACTCACTCATATACTATGTACTACACTGTGCATTTCGTGTAATGCGGGTTTTTCAGTAAATTCTAAGTTTTTCAGTGCAACTCACTCATATACTATGTACTACACTGTGCGTTTCTTATATTCTAAGTTTTTCAGTGCAACTCACTCATATACTATGTACTACACTGTGCATTTCGTGTAATGCGGGTTTTTCAGTAAATTCTAAGTTTTTCAGTGCAACTCACTCATATACTATGTACTACACTGTGCGTTTCTTATATTCTCAGTTTTTCAGTGCAACTCACTCATATACTATGTACTACACTGTGCGTTTCTTATATTCTAAGTTTTTCAGTGCAACTCACTCATATACTATGTACTACACTGTGCGTTTCTTATATTCTAAGTTTTTCAGTGCAACTCACTCATATACTATGTACTACACTGTGCGTTTCTTATATTCTAAGTTTTTCAGTGCAACTCACTCATATACTATGTACTACACTGTGCGTTGCTTATATTCTAAGTTTTTCAGTGCAACTCACTCACATACTATGTACTACACTGTGCGTTTCTTATATTCTAAGTTTTTCAGTGCAACTCACTCATATACTATGTACTACACTGTGCATTTCGTGTAATGCGGGTTTTCAGTAAATTCTAAGTTTTTCAGTGCAACTCACTCATATACTATGTACTACACTGTGCGTTTCTTATATTCTAAGTTTTTCAGTGCAACTCACTCATATACTATGTACTACACTGTGCGTTTCTTATATTCTAAGTTTTTCAGTGCAACTCACTCATATACTATGTACTACACTGTGCGTTTCTTATATTCTAAGTTTTTCAGTGCAACTCACTCATATACTATGTACTACACTGTGCGTTGCTTATATTCTAAGTTTTTCAGTGCAACTCACTCACATACTATGTACTACACTGTGCGTTTCTTATATTCTAAGTTTTTCAGTGCAACTCATTCATATACTATGTACTACACTGTGCATTTCGTGTAATGCGGGTTTTCAGTAAATTCTAAGTTTTTCAGTGCAACTCACTCATATACTATGTACTACACTGTGCGTTTCTTATATTCTAAGTTTTTCAGTGCAACTCACTCATATACTATGTACTACACTGTGCATTTCGTGTAATGCGGGTTTTTCAGTAAATTCTAAGTTTTTCAGTGCAACTCACTCATATACTATGTACTACACTGTGCGTTTCTTATATTCTAAGTTTTTCAGTGCAACTCACTCATATACTATGTACTACACTGTGCGTTTCTTATATTCTAAGTTTTTCAGTGCAACTCACTCATATACTATGTACTACACTGTGCGTTTCTTATATTCTAAGTTTTTCAGTGCAACTCACTCATATACTATGTACTACACTGTGCGTTTCTTATATTCTAAGTTTTTCAGTGCAACTCACTCATATACTATGTACTACACTGTGCATTTCGTGTAATGCGGGTTTTTCAGTAAATTCTAGTTTTTCAGTGCAACTCACTCATATACTATGTACTACACTGTGCGTTTCTTATATTCTAAGTTTTTCAGTGCAACTCACTCATATACTATGTACTACACTGTGCATTTCGTGTAATGCGGGTTTTTCAGTAAATTCTAAGTTTTTCAGTGCAACTCACTCATATACTATGTACTACACTGTGCGTTTCTTATATTCTAAGTTTTTCAGTGCAACTCACTCATATACTATGTACTACACTGTGCATTTCGTGTAATGCGGGTTTTTCAGTAAATTCTAAGTTTTTCAGTGCAACTCACTCATATACTATGTACTACACTGTGCGTTTCTTATATTCTCAGTTTTTCAGTGCAACTCACTCATATACTATGTACTACACTGTGCGTTTCTTATATTCTAAGTTTTTCAGTGCAACTCACTCATATACTATGTACTACACTGTGCGTTTCTTATATTCTAAGTTTTTCAGTGCAACTCACTCATATACTATGTACTACACTGTGCGTTTCTTATATTCTAAGTTTTTCAGTGCAACTCACTCATATACTATGTACTACACTGTGCGTTGCTTATATTCTAAGTTTTTCAGTGCAACTCACTCACATACTATGTACTACACTGTGCGTTTCTTATATTCTAAGTTTTTCAGTGCAACTCACTCATATACTATGTACTACACTGTGCATTTCGTGTAATGCGGGTTTTCAGTAAATTCTAAGTTTTTCAGTGCAACTCACTCATATACTATGTACTACACTGTGCGTTTCTTATATTCTAAGTTTTTCAGTGCAACTCACTCATATACTATGTACTACACTGTGCGTTTCTTATATTCTAAGTTTTTCAGTGCAACTCACTCATATACTATGTACTACACTGTGCGTTTCTTATATTCTAAGTTTTTCAGTGCAACTCACTCATATACTATGTACTACACTGTGCGTTGCTTATATTCTAAGTTTTTCAGTGCAACTCACTCACATACTATGTACTACACTGTGCGTTTCTTATATTCTAAGTTTTTCAGTGCAACTCATTCATATACTATGTACTACACTGTGCATTTCGTGTAATGCGGGTTTTCAGTAAATTCTAAGTTTTTCAGTGCAACTCACTCATATACTATGTACTACACTGTGCGTTTCTTATATTCTAAGTTTTTCAGTGCAACTCACTCATATACTATGTACTACACTGTGCATTTCGTGTAATGCGGGTTTTTCAGTAAATTCTAAGTTTTTCAGTGCAACTCACTCATATACTATGTACTACACTGTGCGTTTCTTATATTCTAAGTTTTTCAGTGCAACTCACTCATATACTATGTACTACACTGTGCGTTTCTTATATTCTAAGTTTTTCAGTGCAACTCACTCATATACTATGTACTACACTGTGCATTTCGTGTAATGCGGGTTTTTCAGTAAATTCTAGTTTTTCAGTGCAACTCACTCATATACTATGTACTACACTGTGCGTTTCTTATATTCTAAGTTTTTCAGTGCAACTCACTCATATACTATGTACTACACTGTACATTTCGTGTAATGCGGGTTTTTCAGTAAATTCTAAGTTTTTCAGTGCAACTCACTCATATACTATGTACTACACTGTGCGTTTCTTATATTCTCAGTTTTTCAGTGCAACTCACTCATATACTATGTACTACACTGCATTTCGTCTAATGCGGGTTTTTCAGTAAATTCTAAGTTTTTCAGTGCAACTCACTCATATACAATGTACTACACTGTGCATTTCGTCTAATGCAGGTTTTTCAGTAAATTCTAAGTTTTTCAGTGCAACTCACTCATATACTATGTACTACACTGTGCATTTCGTCTAATGCGGGTTTTTCAGTAAATTCTAAGTTTTTCAGTGCAACTCACTCATATACAATATACTACACTGTGCATTTCGTCTAATGCGGGTTTTTCAGTAAATTCTAAGTTTTTCAGTGCAACTCACTCATATACTATGTACTACACTGTGCGTTTATTATATTCTAAGTTTTTCAGTGCAACTCACTCATATACTATGTACTACACTGTGCCTTTCTTATATTCTAAGTTTTTCAGTGCAACTCACTCATATACTATGTACTACACTGTGCATTTCGTGTAATGCGGGTTTTTCAGTAAATTCTAAGTTTTTCAGTGCAACTCTCTCATATACTATGTACTACACTGTGCGTTTCTTATATTCTAAGTTTTTCAGGGCAACTCACTCATATACTATGTACTACACTGTGCGTTTCTTATATTCTAAGTTTTTCAGTGCAACTCACTCATATACTATGTACTACACTGTGCGTTTCTTATATTCTAAGTTTTTCAGTGCAACTCGCTCATATACTATGTACTACACTGTGCGTTTCTTATATTCTAAGTTTTTCAGTGCAACTCACTCATATACTATGTACTACACTGTGCGTTTCTTATATTCTAAGTTTTTCAGTGCAACTCACTCATATACTATGTACTACACTGTGCGTTTCTTATATTCTAAGTTTTTCAGTGCAACTCACTCATATACTATGTACTACACTGTGCGTTTCTTATATTCTAAGTTTTTCAGTGCAACTCACTCATATACTATGTACTACACTGTGCGTTTCTTATATTCTAAGTTTTTCAGTGCAACTCACTCATATACTATGTACTACACTGTGCGTTTCTTAAATTCTAAGTTTTTCAGTGCAACTCACTCATATACTATGTACTACACTGTGCGTTTCTTACATTCTAAGTTTTTCAGTGCAACTCACTCATATACTATGTACTACACTGTGCATTTCGTCTAATGCGGGTTTTTCAGTAAATTCTAAGTTTTTCAGTGCAACTCACTCATATACTATGTACTACACTGTGCATTTCGTGTAATGTGGGTTTTTCAGTAAATTCTAAGTTTTTCAGTGCAACTCACTCATATACAATGTACTACACTGTGCATTTCGCCTAATGCGGGTTTTTCAGTAAATTCTAAGTTTTTCAGTGCAACTCACTCATATACAATGTACTACACTGTGCATTTCGTCTAATGCGGGTTTTTCAGTAAATTCTAAGTTTTTCAGTGCAACTCACTCATATACAATGTACTACACTGTGCATTTCGTCTAATGCGGGTTTTTCAGTAAATTCTAAGTTTTTCAGTGCAACTCACTCATATACTATGTACTACACTGTGCATTTCGTCTAATGCGGGTTTTTCAGTAAATTCTAAGTTTTTCAGTGCAACTCACTCATACAATGTACTACACTGTGCATTTCGTCTAATGCGGGTTTTTCAGTAAATTCTAAGTTTTTCAGTGCAACTCACTCATATACAATGTACTACACTGTGCATTTCGTCTAATGCGGGTTTTTCAGTAAATTCTAAGTTTTTCAGTGCAACTCACTCATATACTATGTACTACACTGTGCATTTCGTCTAATGCGGGTTTTTCAGTAAATTCTAAGTTTTTCAGTGCAACTCACTCATATACAATATACTACACTGTGCATTTCGTCTAATGCGGGTTTTTCAGTAAATTCTAAGTTTTTCAGTGCAACTCACTCATATACAATGTACTACACTGTGCATTTCGTCTAATGCGGGTTTTTCAGTAAATTCTAAGTTTTTCAGTGCAACTCACTCATATACAATGTACTACACTGTGCATTTCGTCTAATGCGGGTTTTTCAGTAAATTCTAAGTTTTTCAGTGCAACTCACTCATATACAATGTACTACACTGTGCATTTCGTCTAATGCGGGTTTTTCAGTAAATTCTAAGTTTTTCAGTGCAACTCACTCATATACTATGTACTACACTGTGCGTTTCTTATATTCTAAGTTTTTCAGTGCAACTCACTCATATACTATGTACTACACTGTGCATTTCTTAAATTCTAAGTTTTTCAGTGCAACTCACTCATATACTATGTACTACACTGTGCGTTTCTTATATTCTAAGTTTTTCAGTGCAACTCACTCATATACTATGTACTACACTGTGCGTTTCTTATATTCTAAGTTTTTCAGTGCAACTCACTCATATACTATGTACTACACTGTGCGTTTCTTATATTCTAAGTTTTTCAGTGCAACTCACTCATATACTATGTACTACACTGTGCGTTTCTTATATTCTAAGTTTTTCAGTGCAACTCACTCATATACTATGTACTACACTGTGCGTTTCTTATATTCTAAGTTTTTCAGTGCAACTCACTCATATACTATGTACTACACTGTGCGTTTCTTTTATTCTAAGTTTTTCAGTGCAACTCACTCATATACTATGTACTACACTGTGCTTTTCTCTAAATTCTAAGTTTTTCAGTGCAACTCACTCATATACTATGTACTACACTGTGCGTTTCTTATATTCTAAGTTTTTCAGTGCAACTCACTCATATACTATGTACTACACTGTGCGTTTCTTTTATTCTAAGTTTTTCAGTGCAACTCACTCATATACTATGTACTACACTGTGCGTTTCTTATATTCTAAGTTTTTCAGTGCAACTCACTCATATACTATGTACTACACTGTGCGTTTCTTATATTCTAAGTTTTTCAGTGCAACTCACTCATATACTATGTACTACACTGTGCGTTTCTTATATTCTAAGTTTTTCAGTGCAACTCACTCATATAATATGTACTACACTGTGTGTTTCTTATATTCTAAGTTTTTCAGTGCAACTCACTCATATACTATGTACTACCCTGTGCATTTCGTCTAATGCGGGTTTTTCAGTAAATTCTAAGTTTTTCAGTGCAACTCACTCATATATTATGTACTACACTGTGCGTTTCTTATATTCTAAGTTTTTCAGTGCAACTCACTCATATACTATGTACTACACTGTGCATTTCGTGTAATGTGGGTTTTTCAGTAAATTCTAAGTTTTTCAGTGCAACTCACTCATATACAATGTACTACACTGTGCATTTCGCCTAATGCGGGTTTTTCAGTAAATTCTAAGTTTTTCAGTGCAACTCACTCATATACAATGTACTACACTGTGCATTTCGTCTAATGCGGGTTTTTCAGTAAATTCTAAGTTTTTCAGTGCAACTCACTCATATACAATGTACTACACTGTGCATTTCCTCTAATGCGGGTTTTTCAGTAAATTCTAAGTTTTTCAGTGCAACTCACTCATATACTATGTACTACACTGTGCATTTCGTCTAATGCGGGTTTTTCAGTAAATTCTAAGTTTTTCAGTGCAACTCACTCATACAATGTACTACACTGTGCATTTCGTCTAATGCGGGTTTTTCAGTAAATTCTAAGTTTTTCAGTGCAACTCACTCATATACAATGTACTACACTGTGCATTTCGTCTAATGCGGGTTTTTCAGTAAATTCTAGGTTTTCAGTGCAACTCACTCATATACTATGTACTACACTGTGCATTTCGTCTAATGCGGGTTTTTCAGTAAATTCTAAGTTTTTCAGTGCAATTCACTCATATACTATGTACTACACTGTGCGTTTCTTATATTCTAAGTTTTTCAGTGCAACTCACTCATATACTATGTACTACACTGTGCATTTCTTAAATTCTAAGTTTTTCAGTGCAACTCACTCATATACTATGTACTACACTGTGCGTTTCTTATATTCTAAGTTTTTCAGTGCAACTCACTCATATACTATGTACTATACTGTGCGTTTCTTATATTCTAAGTTTTTCAGTGCAACTCACTCATATACTATATACTACACTGTGCGTTTCTTATATTCTAAGTTTTTCAGTGCAACTCACTCATATACTATGTACTACACTGTGCGTTTCTTATATTCTAAGTTTTTCAGTGCAATTCACTCATATATTATGTACTAAACTGTGCATTTCGTGTAATGCGGGTTTTTCAGTAAATTCTAAGTTTTTCAGTGCAACTCACTCATATACTATGTACTACACTGTGCGTTTCTTATATTCTAAGTTTTTCAGTGCAACTCACTCATATACTATGTACTACACTGTGCGTTTCTTATATTCTAAGTTTTTCAGTGCAACTCACTCATATACTATGTACTACACTGTGCGTTTCTTATATTCTAAGTTTTTCAGTGCAACTCACTCATATACTATGTACTACACTGTGCGTTTCTTATATTCTAAGTTTTTCAGTGCAACTCACTCATATACTATGTACTGCACTGTGCGTTTCTTATATTCTAAGTTTTTCAGTGCAACTCACTCATATACTATGTACTACACTGTGCATTTCGTGTAATGCGGGTTTTTCAGTAAATTGTAAGTTTTTCAGTGCAACTCACTCATATACTATGTACTACACTGTGCGTTTCTTATATTCTAAGTTTTTCAGGGCAACTCACTCATATACTATGTACTACACTGTGCGTTTCTTATATTCTAAGTTTTTCAGTGCAACTCACTCATATACTATGTACTACACTGTGCGTTTCTTATATTCTAAGTTTTTCAGTGCAACTCACTCATATACTATGTACTACACTGTGCGTTTCTTATATTCTAAGTTTTTCAGTGCAACTCACTCATATACTATGTACTACACTGTGTGTTTCTTATATTCTAAGTTTTTCAGTGCAACTCACTCATATACTATGTACTACACTGTGCATTTCGTGTAATGCGATTTTTTCAGTAAATTCTAAGTTTTTCAGTGCAACTCATTCATATACTATGTACTATATGTGCGTTTCTTATATTCTAAGTTTTTCAGTGCAACTCCCTCATATACTATGTACTACACTGTGCGTTTCTTATATTCTAAGTTTTTCAGTGCAACTCACTCATATACTATGTACTACACTGTGGGTTTCTTATATTCTAAGTTTTTCAGTGCAACTCACTCATATACTATGTACTACACTGTGAGTTTCTTATATTCTAAGTTTTTGAGTGCAACTCACTCATATACTATGTACTACACTGTGCGTTTCTTTTATTCTAAGTTTTTCAGTGCAACTCACTCATATACTATGTACTACACTGTGCGTTTCTTAAATTCTAAGTTTTTCAGTGCAACTCACTCATATACTATGTACTACACTGTGCGTTTCTTATATTCTAAGTTTTTCAGTGCAACTCACTCATATACTATGTACTACACTGTGCATTTCGTGTAATGCGGGTTTTTCAGTAAATTCTAAGTTTTTCAGTGCAACTCACTCATATACTTTGTACTACACTGTGCGTTTCTTATATTCTCAGTTTTTCAGTGCAACTCACTCATATACTATGTACTACACTGTGCGTTTCTTATATTCTAAGTTTTTCAGTGCAACTCACTCATATACTATGTACTACACTGTGCATTTCGTGTAATGCGGGTTTTTCAGTAAATTCTAAGTTTTTCAGTGCAACTCACTCATATACTATGTACTACACTGTGCATTTCTTATATTCTAAGTTTTTCAGTGCAACTCACTCATATACTATGTACTACACTGTGCGTTTCTTATATTCTAAATTTTTCAGTGCAACTCACTCATATACTATGTACTACACTGTGCGTTTCTTATATTCTAAGTTTTTCAGTGCAACTCACTCATATACTATGTACTACACTGTGCGTTTCTTATATTCTAAGTTTTTCAGTGCAACTCACTCATATACTATGTACTACACTGTGCGTTGCTTATATTCTAAGTTTTTCAGTGCAACTCACTCACATACTATGTACTACACTGTGCGTTTCTTATATTCTAAGTTTTTCAGTGCAACTCACTCATATACTATGTACTACACTGTGCATTTCGTGTAATGCGGGTTTTCAGTAAATTCTAAGTTTTTCAGTGCAACTCACTCATATACTATGTACTACACTGTGCGTTTCTTATATTCTAAGTTTTTCAGTGCAACTCACTCATATACTATGTACTACACTGTGCGTTTCTTATATTCTAAGTTTTTCAGTGCAACTCGCTCATATACTATGTACTACACTGTGCGTTTCTTATATTCTAAGTTTTTCAGTGCAACTCACTCATATACTATGTACTACACTGTGCGTTTCTTATATTCTAAGTTTTTCAGTGCAACTCACTCATATACTTTGTACTACACTGTGCGTTTCTTATATTCTAAGTTTTTCAGTGCAACTCACTCATATACTATGTACTACACTGTGCGTTTCTTATATTCTAAGTTTTTCAGTGCAACTCACTCATATACTATGTACTACACTGTGCGTTTCTTATATTCTAAGTTTTTCAGTGCAACTCGCTCATATACTATGTACTACACTGTGCGTTTCTTATATTCTAAGTTTTTCAGTGCAACTCACTCATATACTATGTACTACACTGTGCGTTTCTTATATTCTAAGTTTTTCAGTGCAACTCACTCATATACTATGTACTACACTGTGCGTTTCTTAAATTCTAAGTTTTTCAGTGCAACTCACTCATATACTATGTACTACACTGTGCATTTCGTCTAATGCGGGTTTTTCAGTAAATTCTAAGTTTTTCAGTGCAACTCACTCATATACAATGTACTACACTGTGCATTTCGTCTAATGCGGGTTTTTCAGTAAATTCTAAGTTTTTCAGTGCAACTCACTCATATACAAAGTACTACACTGTGCATTTCGTCTAATGCGGGTTTTTCAGTAAATTCTAACTTTTTCAGTGCAACTCACTCATATACAATGTACTACACTGTGCATTTCGTCTAATGCGGGTTTTTCAGTAAATTCTAAGTTTTTCAGTGCAATTCACTCATATACTATGTACTACACTGTGCGTTTCTTATATTCTAAGTTTTTCAGTGCAACTCACTCATATACTATGTACTGCACTGTGCGTTTCTTAAATTCTAAGTTTTTCAGTGCAACTCACTCATATACTATGGACTACACTGTGCGTTGCTTATATTCTAAGTTTTTCAGTGCAACTCACTCATATACTATGTACTACACTGTGCGTTTCTTATATTCTAAGTTTTTCAGTGCAACTCACTCATATACTATGTACTACACTGTGCGTTTCTTATATTCTAAGTTTTTCAGTGCAACTCACTCATATACTATGTACTACACTGTGCATTTCGTGTAATGCGGGTTTTTCAGTAAATTCTAAGTTTTTCAGTGCAACTCACTCATATACTATGTACTACACTGTGCGTTTCTTATATTCTAAGTTTTTCAGGGCAACTCACTCATATACTATGTACTAAACTGTGCGTTTCTTATATTCTAAGTTTTTCAGTGCAACTCGCTCATATACTATGTACTACACTGTGCGTTTCTTATATTCTAAGTTTTTCAGTGCAACTCACTCATATACTATGTACTACACTGTGCGTTTCTTAAATTCTAAGTTTTTCAGTGCAACTCACTCATATACTATGTACTACACTGTGCGTTTCTTAAATTCTAAGTTTTTCAGTGCAACTCACTCATATATTATGTACTACACTGTGCGTTTCTTATATTCTAAGTTTTTCAGTGCAACTCACTTTTATACTATGTACTACACTGTGCATTTCGTGTAATGCGGGTTTTTCAGTAAATTCTAAGTTTTTCAGTGCAACTCACTCATATACTATGTACTACACTGTGCATTTCGTGTAATGCGGGTTTTTCAGTAAATTCTAAGTTTTTCAGTGCAACTCACTCATATACTATGTACTACACTGTGCGTTTCTTATATTCTAAGTTTTTCAGTGCAACTCACTCATATACTATGTACTACACTGTGCGTTTCTTATATTCTAAGTTTTTCAGTGCAACTCACTCATATACTATGTACTACACTGTGCATTTCGTGTAATGCGGGTTTTTCAGTAAATTCTAAGTTTTTCAGTGCAACTCACTCATATACTATGTACTACACTGTGCGTTTCTTATATTCTAAGTTTTTCAGTGCAACTCACTCATATACTATGTACTACACTGTGCATTTCGTGTAATGCGGGTTTTTCAGTAAATTCTAAGTTTTTCAGTGCAACTCACTCATATACTATGTACTACACTGTGCGTTTCTTATATTCTCAGTTTTTCAGTGCAACTCACTCATATACTATGTACTACACTGTGCGTTTCTTATATTCTAAGTTTTTCAGTGCAACTCACTCATATACTATGTACTACACTGTGCGTTTCTTATATTCTAAGTTTTTCAGTGCAACTCACTCATATACTATGTACTACACTGTGCGTTTCTTATATTCTAAGTTTTTCAGTGCAACTCACTCATATACTATGTACTACACTGTGCATTTCGTGTAATGCGGGTTTTTCAGTAAATTCTAAGTTTTTCAGTGCAACTCACTCATATACTATGTACTACACTGTGCGTTTCTTATATTCTAAGTTTTTCAGTGCAACTCACTCATATACTATGTACTACACTGTGCGTTTCTTATATTCTAAGTTTTTCAGTGCAACTCACTCATATACTATGTACTACACTGTGCATTTCGTGTAATGCAGGTTTTTCAGTAAATTCTAAGTTTTTCAGTGCAACTCACTCATATACTATGTACTACACTGTGCGTTTCTTATATTCTAAGTTTTTCAGTGCAACTCACTCATATACTATGTACTACACTGTGCATTTCGTGTAATGCGGGTTTTTCAGTAAATTCTAAGTTTTTCAGTGCAACTCACTCATATACTATGTACTACACTGTGCATTTCTTATATTCTAAGTTTTTCAGTGCAACTCACTCATATACTATGTACTACACTGTGCGTTTCTTATATTCTAAATTTTTCAGTGCAACTCACTCATATACTATGTACTACACTGTGCGTTTCTTATATTCTCAGTTTTTCAGTGCAACTCACTCATATAATATGTACTACACTGTGTGTTTCTTATATTCTAAGTTTTTCAGTGCAACTCACTCATATACTATGTACTACACTGTGCATTTCGTCTAATGCGGGTTTTTCAGTAAATTCTAAGTTTTTCAGTGCAACTCATTCATATACTATGTACTATATGTGCGTTTCTTATATTCTAAGTTTTTCAGTGCAACTCACTCATATACTATGTACTACACTGTGCGTTTCTTATATTCTAAGTTTTTCAGTGCAACTCACTCATATACTATGTACTACACTGTGCGTTTCTTATATTCTAAGTTTTTCAGTGCAACTCACTCATATACTATGTACTACACTGTGCGTTTCTTAAATTCTAAGTTTTTCAGTGCAACTCACTCATATACTATGTACTACACTGTGCGTTTCATATATTCTAAGTTTTTGAGTGCAACTCACTCATATACTATGTACTACACTGTGCGTTTCTTATATTCTAAGTTTTTCAGTGCAACTCACTCATATACTATGTACTACACTGTGCGTTTCTTAAATTCTAAGTTTTTCAGTGCAACTCACTCATATACTATG
The DNA here is from genome assembly GCF_978045245.1 of Mus caroli. Lineage (NCBI taxonomy): Eukaryota > Metazoa > Chordata > Mammalia > Rodentia > Muridae > Mus > Mus caroli. The sequence goes on from NW_028227296.1 coordinate 783,945, forward strand.
TACTACACTGTGCGTTTCTTACATTCTAAGTTTTTCAGTGCAACTCACTCATATACTATGTACTACACTGTGGATTTCGTCTAATGCGGGTTTTTCAGTAAATTCTAAGTTTTTCAGTGCAACTCACTCATATACTATGTACTACACTGTGCATTTCGTGTAATGTGGGTTTTTCAGTAAATTCTAAGTTTTTCAGTGCAACTCACTCATATACAATGTACTACACTGTGCATTTCGCCTAATGCGGGTTTTTCAGTAAATTCTAAGTTTTTCAGTGCAACTCACTCATATACAATGTACTACACTGTGCATTTCGTCTAATGCGGGTTTTTCAGTAAATTCTAAGTTTTTCAGTGCAACTCACTCATATACAATGTACTACACTGTGCATTTCGTCTAATACGGGTTTTTCAGTAAATTCTAAGTTTTTCAGTGCAACTCACTCATATACTATGTACTACACTGTGCATTTCGTCTAATGCGGGTTTTTCAGTAAATTCTAAGTTTTTCAGTGCAACTCACTCATACAATGTACTACACTGTGCATTTCGTCTAATGCGGGTTTTTCAGTAAATTCTAAGTTTTTCAGTGCAACTCACTCATATACAATGTACTACACTGTGCATTTCGTCTAATGCGGGTTTTTCAGTAAATTCTAAGTTTTTCAGTGCAACTCACTCATATACTATGTACTACACTGTGCATTTCGTCTAATGCGGGTTTTTCAGTAAATTCTAAGTTTTTCAGTGCAACTCACTCATATAAAATATACTACACTGTGCATTTCGTCTAATGCGGGTTTTTCAGTAAATTCTAAGTTTTTCAGTGCAACTCACTCATATACAATGTACTACACTGTGCATTTCGTCTAATGCGGGTTTTTCAGTAAATTCTAAGTTTTTCAGTGCAACTCACTCATATACAATGTACTACACTGTGCATTTCGTCTAATGCGGGTTTTTCAGTAAATTCTAAGTTTTTCAGTGCAACTCACTCATATACTATGTACTACACTGTGCGTTTCTTATATTCTAAGTTTTTCAGTGCAACTCACTCATATACTATGTACTACACTGTGCGTTTCTTATATTCTAAGTTTTTCAGTGCAACTCGCTCATATACTATGTACTACACTGTGCGTTTCTTATATTCTAAGTTTTTCAGTGCAACTCACTCATATACTATGTACTACACTGTGCGTTTCTTATATTCTAAGTTTTTCAGTGCAACTCACTCATATACTTTGTACTACACTGTGCGTTTCTTATATTCTAAGTTTTTCAGTGCAACTCACTCATATACTATGTACTACACTGTGCGTTTCTTATATTCTAAGTTTTTCAGTGCAACTCACTCATATACTATGTACTACACTGTGCGTTTCTTATATTCTAAGTTTTTCAGTGCAACTCGCTCATATACTATGTACTACACTGTGCGTTTCTTATATTCTAAGTTTTTCAGTGCAACTCACTCATATACTATGTACTACACTGTGCGTTTCTTATATTCTAAGTTTTTCAGTGCAACTCACTCATATACTATGTACTACACTGTGCGTTTCTTAAATTCTAAGTTTTTCAGTGCAACTCACTCATATACTATGTACTACACTGTGCATTTCGTCTAATGCGGGTTTTTCAGTAAATTCTAAGTTTTTCAGTGCAACTCACTCATATACAATGTACTACACTGTGCATTTCGTCTAATGCGGGTTTTTCAGTAAATTCTAAGTTTTTCAGTGCAACTCACTCATATACAAAGTACTACACTGTGCATTTCGTCTAATGCGGGTTTTTCAGTAAATTCTAACTTTTTCAGTGCAACTCACTCATATACAATGTACTACACTGTGCATTTCGTCTAATGCGGGTTTTTCAGTAAATTCTAAGTTTTTCAGTGCAATTCACTCATATACTATGTACTACACTGTGCGTTTCTTATATTCTAAGTTTTTCAGTGCAACTCACTCATATACTATGTACTGCACTGTGCGTTTCTTAAATTCTAAGTTTTTCAGTGCAACTCACTCATATACTATGGACTACACTGTGCGTTGCTTATATTCTAAGTTTTTCAGTGCAACTCACTCATATACTATGTACTACACTGTGCGTTTCTTATATTCTAAGTTTTTCAGTGCAACTCACTCATATACTATGTACTACACTGTGCGTTTCTTATATTCTAAGTTTTTCAGTGCAACTCACTCATATACTATGTACTACACTGTGCATTTCGTGTAATGCGGGTTTTTCAGTAAATTCTAAGTTTTTCAGTGCAACTCACTCATATACTATGTACTACACTGTGCGTTTCTTATATTCTAAGTTTTTCAGGGCAACTCACTCATATACTATGTACTAAACTGTGCGTTTCTTATATTCTAAGTTTTTCAGTGCAACTCGCTCATATACTATGTACTACACTGTGCGTTTCTTATATTCTAAGTTTTTCAGTGCAACTCACTCATATACTATGTACTACACTGTGCGTTTCTTAAATTCTAAGTTTTTCAGTGCAACTCACTCATATACTATGTACTACACTGTGCGTTTCTTAAATTCTAAGTTTTTCAGTGCAACTCACTCATATATTATGTACTACACTGTGCGTTTCTTATATTCTAAGTTTTTCAGTGCAACTCACTTTTATACTATGTACTACACTGTGCATTTCGTGTAATGCGGGTTTTTCAGTAAATTCTAAGTTTTTCAGTGCAACTCACTCATATACTATGTACTACACTGTGCATTTCGTGTAATGCGGGTTTTTCAGTAAATTCTAAGTTTTTCAGTGCAACTCACTCATATACTATGTACTACACTGTGCGTTTCTTATATTCTAAGTTTTTCAGTGCAACTCACTCATATACTATGTACTACACTGTGCGTTTCTTATATTCTAAGTTTTTCAGTGCAACTCACTCATATACTATGTACTACACTGTGCATTTCGTGTAATGCGGGTTTTTCAGTAAATTCTAAGTTTTTCAGTGCAACTCACTCATATACTATGTACTACACTGTGCGTTTCTTATATTCTAAGTTTTTCAGTGCAACTCACTCATATACTATGTACTACACTGTGCATTTCGTGTAATGCGGGTTTTTCAGTAAATTCTAAGTTTTTCAGTGCAACTCACTCATATACTATGTACTACACTGTGCGTTTCTTATATTCTCAGTTTTTCAGTGCAACTCACTCATATACTATGTACTACACTGTGCGTTTCTTATATTCTAAGTTTTTCAGTGCAACTCACTCATATACTATGTACTACACTGTGCGTTTCTTATATTCTAAGTTTTTCAGTGCAACTCACTCATATACTATGTACTACACTGTGCGTTTCTTATATTCTAAGTTTTTCAGTGCAACTCACTCATATACTATGTACTACACTGTGCATTTCGTGTAATGCGGGTTTTTCAGTAAATTCTAAGTTTTTCAGTGCAACTCACTCATATACTATGTACTACACTGTGCGTTTCTTATATTCTAAGTTTTTCAGTGCAACTCACTCATATACTATGTACTACACTGTGCGTTTCTTATATTCTAAGTTTTTCAGTGCAACTCACTCATATACTATGTACTACACTGTGCATTTCGTGTAATGCAGGTTTTTCAGTAAATTCTAAGTTTTTCAGTGCAACTCACTCATATACTATGTACTACACTGTGCGTTTCTTATATTCTAAGTTTTTCAGTGCAACTCACTCATATACTATGTACTACACTGTGCATTTCGTGTAATGCGGGTTTTTCAGTAAATTCTAAGTTTTTCAGTGCAACTCACTCATATACTATGTACTACACTGTGCATTTCTTATATTCTAAGTTTTTCAGTGCAACTCACTCATATACTATGTACTACACTGTGCGTTTCTTATATTCTAAATTTTTCAGTGCAACTCACTCATATACTATGTACTACACTGTGCGTTTCTTATATTCTCAGTTTTTCAGTGCAACTCACTCATATAATATGTACTACACTGTGTGTTTCTTATATTCTAAGTTTTTCAGTGCAACTCACTCATATACTATGTACTACACTGTGCATTTCGTCTAATGCGGGTTTTTCAGTAAATTCTAAGTTTTTCAGTGCAACTCATTCATATACTATGTACTATATGTGCGTTTCTTATATTCTAAGTTTTTCAGTGCAACTCACTCATATACTATGTACTACACTGTGCGTTTCTTATATTCTAAGTTTTTCAGTGCAACTCACTCATATACTATGTACTACACTGTGCGTTTCTTATATTCTAAGTTTTTCAGTGCAACTCACTCATATACTATGTACTACACTGTGCGTTTCTTAAATTCTAAGTTTTTCAGTGCAACTCACTCATATACTATGTACTACACTGTGCGTTTCATATATTCTAAGTTTTTGAGTGCAACTCACTCATATACTATGTACTACACTGTGCGTTTCTTATATTCTAAGTTTTTCAGTGCAACTCACTCATATACTATGTACTACACTGTGCGTTTCTTAAATTCTAAGTTTTTCAGTGCAACTCACTCATATACTATGTACTACACTGTGCGTTTCTTACATTCTAAGTTTTTCAGTGCAACTCACTCATATACTATGTACTACACTGTGGATTTCGTCTAATGCGGGTTTTTCAGTAAATTCTAAGTTTTTCAGTGCAACTCACTCATATACTATGTACTACACTGTGCATTTCGTGTAATGTGGGTTTTTCAGTAAATTCTAAGTTTTTCAGTGCAACTCACTCATATACAATGTACTACACTGTGCATTTCGCCTAATGCGGGTTTTTCAGTAAATTCTAAGTTTTTCAGTGCAACTCACTCATATACAATGTACTACACTGTGCATTTCGTCTAATGCGGGTTTTTCAGTAAATTCTAAGTTTTTCAGTGCAACTCACTCATATACAATGTACTACACTGTGCATTTCGTCTAATGCGGGTTTTTCAGTAAATTCTAAGTTTTTCAGTGCAACTCACTCATATACTATGTACTACACTGTGCATTTCGTCTAATGCGGGTTTTTCAGTAAATTCTAAGTTTTTCAGTGCAACTCACTCATACAATGTACTACACTGTGCATTTCGTCTAATGCGGGTTTTTCAGTAAATTCTAAGTTTTTCAGTGCAACTCACTCATATACAATGTACTACACTGTGCATTTCGTCTAATGCGGGTTTTTCAGTAAATTCTAAGTTTTTCAGTGCAACTCACTCATATACTATGTACTACACTGTGCATTTCGTCTAATGCGGGTTTTTCAGTAAATTCTAAGTTTTTCAGTGCAACTCACTCATATAAAATATACTACACTGTGCATTTCGTCTAATGCGGGTTTTTCAGTAAATTCTAAGTTTTTCAGTGCAACTCACTCATATACAATGTACTACACTGTGCATTTCGTCTAATGCGGGTTTTTCAGTAAATTCTAAGTTTTTCAGTGCAACTCACTCATATACAATGTACTACACTGTGCATTTCGTCTAATGCGGGTTTTTCAGTAAATTCTAAGTTTTTCAGTGCAACTCACTCATATACAATGTACTACACTGTGCATTTCGTCTAATGCGGGTTTTTCAGTAAATTCTAAGTTTTTCAGTGCAACTCACTCATATACTATGTACTACACTGTGCGTTTCTTATATTCTAAGTTTTTCAGTGCAACTCACTCATATACTATGTACTACACTGTGCATTTCTTAAATTCTAAGTTTTTCAGTGCAACTCACTCATATACTATGTACTACACTGTGCGTTTCTTATATTCTAAGTTTTTCAGTGCAACTAACTCATATACTATGTACTACACTGTGCGTTTCTTATATTCTAAGTTTTTCAGTGCAACTCACTCATATACTATGTACTACACTGTGCGTTTCTTATATTCTAAGTTTTTCAGTGCAACTCACTCATATACTATGTACTACACTGTGCGTTTCTTATGTTCTAAGTTTTTCAGTGCAACTCACTCATATACTATGTACTACACTGTGCGTTTCTTATATTCTAAGTTTTTAAGTAGAACTCACTCATATACTATGTACTACACTGTGCTTTTCTCTAAATTCTAAGTTTTTCAGTGCAACTCACTCATATACTATGTACTACACTGTGCGTTTCTTATATTCTAAGTTTTTCAGTGCAACTCACTCATATACTATGTACTACACTGTGCGTTTCTTTTATTCTAAGTTTTTCAGTGCAACTCACTCATATACTATGTACTACACTGTGCTTTTCTCTAAATTCTAAGTTTTTCAGTGCAACTCACTCATATACTATGTACTACACTGTGCGTTTCTTATATTCTAAGTTTTTCAGTGCAACTCACTCATATACTATGTACTACACTGTGCGTTTCTTTTATTCTAAGTTTTTCAGTGCAACTCACTCATATACTATGTACTACACTGTGCGTTTCTTATATTCTAAGTTTTTCAGTGCAACTCACTCATATACTATGTACTACACTGTGCGTTTCTTATATTCTAAGTTTTTCAGTGCAACTCACTCATATACTATGTACTATACTGTGCGTTTCTTATATTCTAAGTTTTTCAGTGCAACTCACTCATATAATATGTACTACACTGTGTGTTTCTTATATTCTAAGTTTTTCAGTGCAACTCACTCATATACTATGTACTACCCTGTGCATTTCGTCTAATGCGGGTTTTTCAGTAAATTCTAAGTTTTTCAGTGCAACTCACTCATATATTATGTACTACACTGTGCGTTTCTTATATTCTAAGTTTTTCAGTGCAACTCACTCATATACTATGTACTACACTGTGCATTTCGTGTAATGTGGGTTTTTCAGTAAATTCTAAGTTTTTCAGTGCAACTCACTCATATACAATGTACTACACTGTGCATTTCGCCTAATGCGGGTTTTTCAGTAAATTCTAAGTTTTTCAGTGCAACTCACTCATATACAATGTACTACACTGTGCATTTCGTCTAATGCGGGTTTTTCAGTAAATTCTAAGTTTTTCAGTGCAACTCACTCATATACAATGTACTACACTGTGCATTTCCTCTAATGCGGGTTTTTCAGTAAATTCTAAGTTTTTCAGTGCAACTCACTCATATACTATGTACTACACTGTGCATTTCGTCTAATGCGGGTTTTTCAGTAAATTCTAAGTTTTTCAGTGCAACTCACTCATACAATGTACTACACTGTGCATTTCGTCTAATGCGGGTTTTTCAGTAAATTCTAAGTTTTTCAGTGCAACTCACTCATATACAATGTACTACACTGTGCATTTCGTCTAATGCGGGTTTTTCAGTAAATTCTAGGTTTTCAGTGCAACTCACTCATATACTATGTACTACACTGTGCATTTCGTCTAATGCGGGTTTTTCAGTAAATTCTAAGTTTTTCAGTGCAATTCACTCATATACTATGTACTACACTGTGCGTTTCTTATATTCTAAGTTTTTCAGTGCAACTCACTCATATACTATGTACTACACTGTGCATTTCTTAAATTCTAAGTTTTTCAGTGCAACTCACTCATATACTATGTACTACACTGTGCGTTTCTTATATTCTAAGTTTTTCAGTGCAACTCACTCATATACTATGTACAATACTGTGCGTTTCTTATATTCTAAGTTTTTCAGTGCAACTCACTCATATACTATGTACTACTCTGTGCGTTTCTTATATTCTAAGTTTTTCAGTGCAACTCACTCATATACTATGTACTACACTGTGCGTTTCTTATATTCTAAGTTTTTCAGTGCAATTCACTCATATATTATGTACTAAACTGTGCATTTCGTGTAATGCGGGTTTTTCAGTAAATTCTAAGTTTTTCAGTGCAACTCACTCATATACTATGTACTACACTGTGCGTTTCTTATATTCTAAGTTTTTCAGTGCAACTCACTCATATACTATGTACTACACTGTGCGTTTCTTATATTCTAAGTTTTTCAGTGCAACTCACTCATATACTATGTACTACACTGTGCATTTCGTCTAATGCGGGTTTTTCAGTAAATTCTAAGTTTTTCAGTGCAACTCACTCATATAAAATATACTACACTGTGCATTTCGTCTAATGCGGGTTTTTCAGTAAATTCTAAGTTTTTCAGTGCAACTCACTCATATACAATGTACTACACTGTGCATTTCGTCTAATGCGGGTTTTTCAGTAAATTCTAAGTTTTTCAGTGCAACTCACTCATATACAATGTACTACACTGTGCATTTCGTCTAATGCGGGTTTTTCAGTAAATTCTAAGTTTTTCAGTGCAACTCACTCATATACAATGTACTACACTGTGCATTTCGTCTAATGCGGGTTTTTCAGTAAATTCTAAGTTTTTCAGTGCAACTCACTCATATACTATGTACTACACTGTGCGTTTCTTATATTCTAAGTTTTTCAGTGCAACTCACTCATATACTATGTACTACACTGTGCATTTCTTAAATTCTAAGTTTTTCAGTGCAACTCACTCATATACTATGTACTACACTGTGCGTTTCTTATATTCTAAGTTTTTCAGTGCAACTAACTCATATACTATGTACTACACTGTGCGTTTCTTATATTCTAAGTTTTTCAGTGCAACTCACTCATATACTATGTACTACACTGTGCGTTTCTTATATTCTAAGTTTTTCAGTGCAACTCACTCATATACTATGTACTACACTGTGCGTTTCTTATGTTCTAAGTTTTTCAGTGCAACTCACTCATATACTATGTACTACACTGTGCGTTTCTTATATTCTAAGTTTTTAAGTAGAACTCACTCATATACTATGTACTACACTGTGCTTTTCTCTAAATTCTAAGTTTTTCAGTGCAACTCACTCATATACTATGTACTACACTGTGCGTTTCTTATATTCTAAGTTTTTCAGTGCAACTCACTCATATACTATGTACTACACTGTGCGTTTCTTTTATTCTAAGTTTTTCAGTGCAACTCACTCATATACTATGTACTACACTGTGCTTTTCTCTAAATTCTAAGTTTTTCAGTGCAACTCACTCATATACTATGTACTACACTGTGCGTTTCTTATATTCTAAGTTTTTCAGTGCAACTCACTCATATACTATGTACTACACTGTGCGTTTCTTTTATTCTAAGTTTTTCAGTGCAACTCACTCATATACTATGTACTACACTGTGCGTTTCTTATATTCTAAGTTTTTCAGTGCAACTCACTCATATACTATGTACTACACTGTGCGTTTCTTATATTCTAAGTTTTTCAGTGCAACTCACTCATATACTATGTACTATACTGTGCGTTTCTTATATTCTAAGTTTTTCAGTGCAACTCACTCATATAATATGTACTACACTGTGTGTTTCTTATATTCTAAGTTTTTCAGTGCAACTCACTCATATACTATGTACTACCCTGTGCATTTCGTCTAATGCGGGTTTTTCAGTAAATTCTAAGTTTTTCAGTGCAACTCACTCATATATTATGTACTACACTGTGCGTTTCTTATATTCTAAGTTTTTCAGTGCAACTCACTCATATACTATGTACTACACTGTGCATTTCGTGTAATGTGGGTTTTTCAGTAAATTCTAAGTTTTTCAGTGCAACTCACTCATATACAATGTACTACACTGTGCATTTCGCCTAATGCGGGTTTTTCAGTAAATTCTAAGTTTTTCAGTGCAACTCACTCATATACAATGTACTACACTGTGCATTTCGTCTAATGCGGGTTTTTCAGTAAATTCTAAGTTTTTCAGTGCAACTCACTCATATACAATGTACTACACTGTGCATTTCCTCTAATGCGGGTTTTTCAGTAAATTCTAAGTTTTTCAGTGCAACTCACTCATATACTATGTACTACACTGTGCATTTCGTCTAATGCGGGTTTTTCAGTAAATTCTAAGTTTTTCAGTGCAACTCACTCATACAATGTACTACACTGTGCATTTCGTCTAATGCGGGTTTTTCAGTAAATTCTAAGTTTTTCAGTGCAACTCACTCATATACAATGTACTACACTGTGCATTTCGTCTAATGCGGGTTTTTCAGTAAATTCTAGGTTTTCAGTGCAACTCACTCATATACTATGTACTACACTGTGCATTTCGTCTAATGCGGGTTTTTCAGTAAATTCTAAGTTTTTCAGTGCAATTCACTCATATACTATGTACTACACTGTGCGTTTCTTATATTCTAAGTTTTTCAGTGCAACTCACTCATATACTATGTACTACACTGTGCATTTCTTAAATTCTAAGTTTTTCAGTGCAACTCACTCATATACTATGTACTACACTGTGCGTTTCTTATATTCTAAGTTTTTCAGTGCAACTCACTCATATACTATGTACAATACTGTGCGTTTCTTATATTCTAAGTTTTTCAGTGCAACTCACTCATATACTATGTACTACTCTGTGCGTTTCTTATATTCTAAGTTTTTCAGTGCAACTCACTCATATACTATGTACTACACTGTGCGTTTCTTATATTCTAAGTTTTTCAGTGCAATTCACTCATATATTATGTACTAAACTGTGCATTTCGTGTAATGCGGGTTTTTCAGTAAATTCTAAGTTTTTCAGTGCAACTCACTCATATACTATGTACTACACTGTGCGTTTCTTATATTCTAAGTTTTTCAGTGCAACTCACTCATATACTATGTACTACACTGTGCGTTTCTTATATTCTAAGTTTTTCAGTGCAACTCACTCATATACTATGTACTACACTGTGCGTTTCTTATATTCTAAGTTTTTCAGTGCAACTCACTCATATACTATGTACTACACTGTGCGTTTCTTATATTCTAAGTTTTTCAGTGCAACTCACTCATATACTATGTACTGCACTGTGCGTTTCTTATATTCTAAGTTTTTCAGTGCAACTCACTCATATACTATGTACTACACTGTGCATTTCGTGTAATGCGGGTTTTTCAGTAAATTGTAAGTTTTTCAGTGCAACTCACTCATATACTATGTACTACACTGTGCGTTTCTTATATTCTAAGTTTTTCAGGGCAACTCACTCATATACTATGTACTACACTGTGCGTTTCTTATATTCTAAGTTTTTCAGTGCAACTCACTCATATACTATGTACTACACTGTGCGTTTCTTGTATTCTAAGTTTTTCAGTGCAACTCACTCATATACTATGTACTACACTGTGCGTTTCTTATATTCTAAGTTTTTCAGTGCAACTCACTCATATACTATGTACTACACTGTGTGTTTCTTATATTCTAAGTTTTTCAGTGCAACTCACTCATATACTATGTACTACACTGTGCATTTCGTGTAATGCGATTTTTTCAGTAAATTCTAAGTTTTTCAGTGCAACTCATTCATATACTATGTACTATATGTGCGTTTCTTATATTCTAAGTTTTTCAGTGCAACTCCCTCATATACTATGTACTACACTGTGCGTTTCTTATATTCTAAGTTTTTCAGTGCAACTCACTCATATACTATGTACTACACTGTGGGTTTCTTATATTCTAAGTTTTTCAGTGCAACTCACTCATATACTATGTACTACACTGTGAGTTTCTTATATTCTAAGTTTTTGAGTGCAACTCACTCATATACTATGTACTACACTGTGCGTTTCTTTTATTCTAAGTTTTTCAGTGCAACTCACTCATATACTATGTACTACACTGTGCGTTTCTTAAATTCTAAGTTTTTCAGTGCAACTCACTCATATACTATGTACTACACTGTGCGTTTCTTATATTCTAAGTTTTTCAGTGCAACTCACTCATATACTATGTACTACACTGTGCATTTCGTGTAATGCGGGTTTTTCAGTAAATTCTAAGTTTTTCAGTGCAACTCACTCATATACTTTGTACTACACTGTGCGTTTCTTATATTCTCAGTTTTTCAGTGCAACTCACTCATATACTATGTACTACACTGTGCGTTTCTTATATTCTAAGTTTTTCAGTGCAACTCACTCATATACTATGTACTACACTGTGCATTTCGTGTAATGCGGGTTTTTCAGTAAATTCTAAGTTTTTCAGTGCAACTCACTCATATACTATGTACTACACTGTGCATTTCTTATATTCTAAGTTTTTCAGTGCAACTCACTCATATACTATGTACTACACTGTGCGTTTCTTATATTCTAAATTTTTCAGTGCAACTCACTCATATACTATGTACTACACTGTGCGTTTCTTATATTCTAAGTTTTTCAGTGCAACTCACTCATATACTATGTACTACACTGTGCGTTTCTTATATTCTAAGTTTTTCAGTGCAACTCACTCATATACTATGTACTACACTGTGCGTTGCTTATATTCTAAGTTTTTCAGTGCAACTCACTCACATACTATGTACTACACTGTGCGTTTCTTATATTCTAAGTTTTTCAGTGCAACTCACTCATATACTATGTACTACACTGTGCATTTCGTGTAATGCGGTTTTCAGTAAATTCTAAGTTTTTCAGTGCAACTCACTCATATACTATGTACTACACTGTGCGTTTCTTATATTCTAAGTTTTTCAGTGCAACTCACTCATATACTATGTACTACACTGTGCGTTTCTTATATTCTAAGTTTTTCAGTGCAACTCGCTCATATACTATGTACTACACTGTGCGTTTCTTATATTCTAAGTTTTTCAGTGCAACTCACTCATATACTATGTACTACACTGTGCGTTTCTTATATTCTAAGTTTTTCAGTGCAACTCACTCATATACTATGTACTACACTGTGCGTTTCTTATATTCTAAGTTTTTCAGTGCAACTCACTCATATACTATGTACTACACTGTGCGTTTCTTATATTCTAAGTTTTTCAGTGCAACTCACTCATATACTATGTACTACACTGTGCGTTTCTTATATTCTAAGTTTTTCAGTGCAACTCGCTCATATACTATGTACTACACTGTGCGTTTCTTATATTCTAAGTTTTTCATTGCAACTCACTCATATACTATGTACTACACTGTGCGTTTCTTATATTCTAAGTTTTTCAGTGCAACTCACTCATATACTATGTACTACACTGTGCGTTTCTTAAATTCTAAGTTTTTCAGTGCAACTCACTCATATACTATGTACTACACTGTGCATTTCGTCTAATGCGGGTTTTTCAGTAAATTCTAAGTTTTTCAGTGCAACTCACTCATATACAATGTACTACACTGTGCATTTCGTCTAATGCGGGTTTTTCAGTAAATTCTAAGTTTTTCAGTGCAACTCACTCATATACAAAGTACTACACTGTGCATTTCGTCTAATGCGGGTTTTTCAGTAAATTCTAACTTTTTCAGTGCAACTCACTCATATACAATGTACTACACTGTGCATTTCGTCTAATGCGGGTTTTTCAGTAAATTCTAAGTTTTTCAGTGCAATTCACTCATATACTATGTACTACACTGTGCGTTTCTTATATTCTAAGTTTTTCAGTGCAACTCACTCATATACTATGTACTGCACTGTGCGTTTCTTAAATTCTAAGTTTTTCAGTGCAACTCACTCATATACTATGGACTACACTGTGCGTTGCTTATATTCTAAGTTTTTCAGTGCAACTCACTCATATACTATGTACTACACTGTGCGTTTCTTATATTCTAAGTTTTTCAGTGCAACTCACTCATATACTATGTACTACACTGTGCGTTTCTTATATTCTAAGTTTTTCAGTGCAACTCACTCATATACTATGTACTACACTGTGCATTTCGTGTAATGCGGGTTTTTCAGTAAATTCTAAGTTTTTCAGTGCAACTCACTCATATACTATGTACTACACTGTGCGTTTCTTATATTCTAAGTTTTTCAGGGCAACTCACTCATATACTATGTACTAAACTGTGCGTTTCTTATATTCTAAGTTTTTCAGTGCAACTCGCTCATATACTATGTACTACACTGTGCGTTTCTTATATTCTAAGTTTTTCAGTGCAACTCACTCATATACTATGTACTACACTGTGCGTTTCTTAAATTCTAAGTTTTTCAGTGCAACTCACTCATATACTATGTACTACACTGTGCGTTTCTTAAATTCTAAGTTTTTCAGTGCAACTCACTCATATATTATGTACTACACTGTGCGTTTCTTATATTCTAAGTTTTTCAGTGCAACTCACTTTTATACTATGTACTACACTGTGCATTTCGTGTAATGCGGGTTTTTCAGTAAATTCTAAGTTTTTCAGTGCAACTCACTCATATACTATGTACTACACTGTGCATTTCGTGTAATGCGGGTTTTTCAGTAAATTCTAAGTTTTTCAGTGCAACTCACTCATATACTATGTACTACACTGTGCGTTTCTTATATTCTAAGTTTTTCAGTGCAACTCACTCATATACTATGTACTACACTGTGCGTTTCTTATATTCTAAGTTTTTCAGTGCAACTCACTCATATACTATGTACTACACTGTGCATTTCGTGTAATGCGGGTTTTTCAGTAAATTCTAAGTTTTTCAGTGCAACTCACTCATATACTATGTACTACACTGTGCGTTTCTTATATTCTAAGTTTTTCAGTGCAACTCACTCATATACTATGTACTACACTGTGCATTTCGTGTAATGCGGGTTTTTCAGTAAATTCTAAGTTTTTCAGTGCAACTCACTCATATACTATGTACTACACTGTGCGTTTCTTATATTCTAAGTTTTTCAGGGCAACTCACTCATATACTATGTACTAAACTGTGCGTTTCTTATATTCTAAGTTTTTCAGTGCAACTCGCTCATATACTATGTACTACACTGTGCGTTTCTTATATTCTAAGTTTTTCAGTGCAACTCACTCATATACTATGTACTACACTGTGCGTTTCTTAAATTCTAAGTTTTTCAGTGCAACTCACTCATATACTATGTACTACACTGTGCGTTTCTTAAATTCTAAGTTTTTCAGTGCAACTCACTCATATATTATGTACTACACTGTGCGTTTCTTATATTCTAAGTTTTTCAGTGCAACTCACTTTTATACTATGTACTACACTGTGCATTTCGTGTAATGCGGGTTTTTCAGTAAATTCTAAGTTTTTCAGTGCAACTCACTCATATACTATGTACTACACTGTGCATTTCGTGTAATGCGGGTTTTTCAGTAAATTCTAAGTTTTTCAGTGCAACTCACTCATATACTATGTACTACACTGTGCGTTTCTTATATTCTAAGTTTTTCAGTGCAACTCACTCATATACTATGTACTACACTGTGCGTTTCTTATATTCTAAGTTTTTCAGTGCAACTCACTCATATACTATGTACTACACTGTGCATTTCGTGTAATGCGGGTTTTTCAGTAAATTCTAAGTTTTTCAGTGCAACTCACTCATATACTATGTACTACACTGTGCGTTTCTTATATTCTAAGTTTTTCAGTGCAACTCACTCATATACTATGTACTACACTGTGCATTTCGTGTAATGCGGGTTTTTCAGTAAATTCTAAGTTTTTCAGTGCAACTCACTCATATACTATGTACTACACTGTGCGTTTCTTATATTCTCAGTTTTTCAGTGCAACTCACTCATATACTATGTACTACACTGTGCGTTTCTTATATTCTAAGTTTTTCAGTGCAACTCACTCATATACTATGTACTACACTGTGCGTTTCTTATATTCTAAGTTTTTCAGTGCAACTCACTCATATACTATGTACTACACTGTGCGTTTCTTATATTCTAAGTTTTTCAGTGCAACTCACTCATATACTATGTACTACACTGTGCATTTCGTGTAATGCGGGTTTTTCAGTAAATTCTAAGTTTTTCAGTGCAACTCACTCATATACTATGTACTACACTGTGCGTTTCTTATATTCTAAGTTTTTCAGTGCAACTCACTCATATACTATGTACTACACTGTGCGTTTCTTATATTCTAAGTTTTTCAGTGCAACTCACTCATATACTATGTACTACACTGTGCATTTCGTGTAATGCGGGTTTTTCAGTAAATTCTAAGTTTTTCAGTGCAACTCACTCATATACTATGTACTACACTGTGCGTTTCTTATATTCTAAGTTTTTCAGTGCAACTCACTCATATACTATGTACTACACTGTGCATTTCGTGTAATGCGGGTTTTTCAGTAAATTCTAAGTTTTTCAGTGCAACTCACTCATATACTATGTACTACACTGTGCGTTTCTTATATTCTAAGTTTTTCAGTGCAACTCACTCATATACTATGTACTACACTGTGCGTTTCTTATATTCTAAATTTTTCAGTGCAACTCACTCATATACTATGTACTACACTGTGCGTTTCTTATATTCTCAGTTTTTCAGTGCAACTCACTCATATACTATGTACTACACTGTGCGTTTCTTATATTCTAAGTTTTTCAGTGCAACTCGCTCATATACTATGTACTACACTGTGCGTTTCTTATATTCTAAGTTTTTCAGTGCAACTCACTCATATACTATGTACTACACTGTGCCTTTCTTATATTCTAAGTTTTTCAGTGCAACTCACTCATATACTATGTACTACACTGTGCATTTCGTGTAATGCGGGTTTTTCAGTAAATTCTAAGTTTTTCAGTGCAACTCACTCATATACTATGTACTACACTGTGCATTTCTTATATTCTAAGTTTTTCAGGGCAACTCACTCATATACTATGTACTACACTGTGCGTTTCTTATATTCTAAGTTTTTCAGTGCAACTCACTCATATACTATGTACTACACTGTGCGTTTCTTATATTCTAAGTTTTTCAGTGCAACTCGCTCATATACTATGTACTACACTGTGCGTTTCTTATATTCTAAGTTTTTCAGTGCAACTCACTCATATACTATGTACTACACTGTGCGTTTCTTATATTCTAAGTTTTTCAGTGCAACTCACTCATATACTATGTACTACACTGTGCGTTTCTTATATTCTAAGTTTTTCAGTGCAACTCACTCATATACTATGTACTACACTGTGCGTTTCTTATATTCTAAGTTTTTCAGTGCAACTCACTCATATACTATGTACTACACTGTGCGTTTCTTATATTCTAAGTTTTTCAGTGCAACTCACTCATATACTATGTACTACACTGTGCGTTTCTTATATTCTAAGTTTTTCAGTGCAACTCACTCATATACTATGTACTACACTGTGCCTTTCTTATATTCTAAGTTTTTCAGTGCAACTCACTCATATACTATGTACTACACTGTGCATTTCGTGTAATGCGGGTTTTTCAGTAAATTCTAAGTTTTTCAGTGCAACTCACTCATATACTATGTACTACACTGTGCGTTTCTTATATTCTAAGTTTTTCAGGGCAACTCACTCATATACTATGTACTACACTGTGCGTTTCTTATATTCTAAGTTTTTCAGTGCAACTCACTCATATACTATGTACTACACTGTGCGTTTCTTATATTCTAAGTTTTTCAGTGCAACTCGCTCATATACTATGTACTACACTGTGCGTTTCTTATATTCTAAGTTTTTCAGTGCAACTCACTCATATACTATGTACTACACTGTGCGTTTCTTATATTCTAAGTTTTTCAGTGCAACTCACTCATATACTATGTACTACACTGTGCGTTTCTTATATTCTAAGTTTTTCAGTGCAACTCACTCATATACTATGTACTACACTGTGCGTTTCTTATATTCTAAGTTTTTCAGTGCAACTCACTCATATAATATGTACTACACTGTGTGTTTCTTATATTCTAAGTTTTTCAGTGCAACTCACTCATATACTATGTACTACACTGTGCATTTCGTCTAATGCCGGTTTTTCAGTAAATTCTAAGTTTTTCAGTGCAACTCATTCATATACTATGTACTATATGTGCGTTTCTTATATTCTAAGTTTTTCAGTGCAACTCACTCATATACTATGTACTACACTGTGCGTTTCTTATATTCTAAGTTTTTCAGTGCAACTCACTCATATACTATGTACTACACTGTGCGTTTCTTATATTCTAAGTTTTTCAGTGCAACTCACTCATATACTATGTACTACACTGTGCGTTTCTTAAATTCTAAGTTTTTCAGTGCAACTCACTCATATACTATGTACTACACTGTGCGTTTCATATATTCTAAGTTTTTGAGTGCAACTCACTCATATACTATGTACTACACTGTGCGTTTCTTATATTCTAAGTTTTCCAGTGCAACTCACTCATATACTAGGTACTACACTGTGCGTTTCTTAAATTCTAAGTTTTTCAGTGCAACTCACTCATATACTATGTACTACACTGTGCGTTTCTTACATTCTAAGTTTTTCAGTGCAACTCACTCATATACTATGTACTACACTGTGCATTTCGTCTAATGCGGGTTTTTCAGTAAATTCTAAGTTTTTCAGTGCAACTCACTCATATACTATGTACTACACTGTGCATTTCGTGTAATGTGGGTTTTTCAGTAAATTCTAAGTTTTTCAGTGCAACTCACTCATATACAATGTACTACACTGTGCATTTCGCCTAATGCGGGTTTTTCAGTAAATTCTAAGTTTTTCAGTGCAACTCACTCATATACAATGTACTACACTGTGCATTTCGTCTAATGCGGGTTTTTCAGTAAATTCTAAGTTTTTCAGTGCAACTCACTCATATACAATGTACTACACTGTGCATTTCGTCTAATGCGGGTTTTTCAGTAAATTCTAAGTTTTTCAGTGCAACTCACTCATATACAATGTACTACACTGTGCATTTCGCCTAATGCGGGTTTTTCAGTAAATTCTAAGTTTTTCAGTGCAACTCACTCATATACAATGTACTACACTGTGCATTTCGTCTAATGCGGGTTTTTCAGTAAATTCTAAGTTTTTCAGTGCAACTCACTCATATACAATGTACTACACTGTGCATTTCGTCTAATGCGGGTTTTTCAATAAATTCTAAGTTTTTCAGTGCAACTCACTCATATACTATGTACTACACTGTGCATTTCGTCTAATGCGGGTTTTTCAGTAAATTCTAAGTTTTTCAGTGCAACTCACTCATACAATGTACTACACTGTGCATTTCGTCTAATGCGGGTTTTTCAGTAAATTCTAAGTTTTTCAGTGCAACTCACTCATATACAATGTACTACACTGTGCATTTCGTCTAATGCGGGTTTTTCAGTAAATTCTAAGTTTTTCAGTGCAACTCACTCATATACTATGTACTACACTGTGCATTTCGTCTAATGCGGGTTTTTCAGTAAATTCTAAGTTTTTCAGTGCAACTCACTCATATACAATATACTACACTGTGCATTTCGTCTAATGCGGGTTTTTCAGTAAATTCTAAGTTTTTCAGTGCAACTCACTCATATACAATGTACTACACTGTGCATTTCGTCTAATGCGGGTTTTTCAGTAAATTCTAAGTTTTTCAGTGCAACTCACTCATATACAATGTACTACACTGTGCATTTCGTCTAATGCGGGTTTTTCAGTAAATTCTAAGTTTTTCAGTGCAACTCACTCATATACTATGTACTACACTGTGCGTTTCTTATATTCTAAGTTTTTCAGTGCAACTCACTCATATACTATGTACTACACTGTGCATTTCTTAAATTCTAAGTTTTTCAGTGCAACTCACTCATATACTATGTACTACACTGTGCGTTTCTTATATTCTAAGTTTTTCAGTGCAACTCACTCATATACTATGTACTACACTGTGCGTTTCTTATATTCTAAGTTTTTCAGTGCAACTCACTCATATACTATGTACTACACTGTGCGTTTCTTATATTCTAAGTTTTTCAGTGCAATTCACTCATATACTATGTACTACACTGTGCGTTTCTTATATTCTAAGTTTTTCAGTGCAACTCACTCATATACTATGTACTACACTGTGCGTTTCTTATATTCTAAGTTTTTAAGTAGAACTCACTCATATACTATGTACTACACTGTGCTTTTCTCTAAATTCTAAGTTTTTCAGTGCAACTCACTCATATACTATGTACTACACTGTGCGTTTCTTATATTCTAAGTTTTTCAGTGCAACTCACTCATATACTATGTACTACACTGTGCGTTTCTTTTATTCTAAGTTTTTCAGTGCAACTCACTCATATACTATGTACTACACTGTGCTTTTCTCTAAATTCTAAGTTTTTCAGTGCAACTCACTCATATACTATGTACTACACTGTGCGTTTCTTATATTCTAAGTTTTTCAGTGCAACTCACTCATATACTATGTACTACACTGTGCGTTTCTTTTATTCTAAGTTTTTCAGTGCAACTCACTCATATACTATGTACTACACTGTGCGTTTCTTATATTCTAAGTTTTTCAGTGCAACTCACTCATATAATATGTACTACACTGTGTGTTTCTTATATTCTAAGTTTTTCAGTGCAACTCACTCATATACTATGTACTACCCTGTGCATTTCGTCTAATGCGGGTTTTTCAGTAAATTCTAAGTTTTTCAGTGCAACTCACTCATATATTATGTACTACACTGTGCGTTTCTTATATTCTAAGTTTTTCAGTGCAACTCACTCATATACTATGTACTACACTGTGCATTTCGTGTAATGTGGGTTTTTCAGTAAATTCTAAGTTTTTCAGTGCAACTCACTCATATACAATGTACTACACTGTGCATTTCGCCTAATGCGGGTTTTTCAGTAAATTCTAAGTTTTTCAGTGCAACTCACTCATATACAATGTACTACACTGTGCATTTCCTCTAATGCGGGTTTTTCAGTAAATTCTAAGTTTTTCAGTGCAACTCACTCATATACTATGTACTACACTGTGCATTTCGTCTAATGCGGGTTTTTCAGTAAATTCTAAGTTTTTCAGTGCAACTCACTCATACAATGTACTACACTGTGCATTTCGTCTAATGCGGGTTTTTCAGTAAATTCTAAGTTTTTCAGTGCAACTCACTCATATACAATGTACTACACTGTGCATTTCGTCTAATGCGGGTTTTTCAGTAAATTCTAGGTTTTCAGTGCAACTCACTCATATACTATGTACTACACTGTGCATTTCGTCTAATGCGGGTTTTTCAGTAAATTCTAAGTTTTTCAGTGCAATTCACTCATATACTATGTACTACACTGTGCGTTTCTTATATTCTAAGTTTTTCAGTGCAACTCACTCATATACTATGTACTACACTGTGCATTTCTTAAATTCTAAGTTTTTCAGTGCAACTCACTCATATACTATGTACTACACTGTGCGTTTCTTATATTCTAAGTTTTTCAGTGCAACTCACTCATATACTATGTACTATACTGTGCGTTTCTTATATTCTAAGTTTTTCAGTGCAACTCACTCATATACTATGTACTACACTGTGCGTTTCTTATATTCTAAGTTTTTCAGTGCAACTCACTCATATACTATGTACTACACTGTGCGTTTCTTATATTCTAAGTTTTTCAGTGCAATTCACTCATATATTATGTACTAAACTGTGCATTTCGTGTAATGCGGGTTTTTCAGTAAATTCTAAGTTTTTCAGTGCAACTCACTCATATACTATGTACTACACTGTGCGTTTCTTATATTCTAAGTTTTTCAGTGCAACTCACTCATATACTATGTACTACACTGTGCGTTTCTTATATTCTAAGTTTTTCAGTGCAACTCACTCATATACTATGTACTACACTGTGCGTTTCTTATATTCTAAGTTTTTCAGTGCAACTCACTCATATACTATGTACTACACTGTGCGTTTCTTATATTCTAAGTTTTTCAGTGCAACTCACTCATATACTATGTACTGCACTGTGCGTTTCTTATATTCTAAGTTTTTCAGTGCAACTCACTCATATACTATGTACTACACTGTGCATTTCGTGTAATGCGGGTTTTTCAGTAAATTGTAAGTTTTTCAGTGCAACTCACTCATATACTATGTACTACACTGTGCGTTTCTTATATTCTAAGTTTTTCAGGGCAACTCACTCATATACTATGTACTACACTGTGCGTTTCTTATATTCTAAGTTTTTCAGTGCAACTCACTCATATACTATGTACTACACTGTGCGTTTCTTATATTCTAAGTTTTTCAGTGCAACTCACTCATATACTATGTACTACACTGTGTGTTTCTTATATTCTAAGTTTTTCAGTGCAACTCACTCATATACTATGTACTACACTGTGCATTTCGTGTAATGCGATTTTTTCAGTAAATTCTAAGTTTTTCAGTGCAACTCATTCATATACTATGTACTATATGTGCGTTTCTTATATTCTAAGTTTTTCAGTGCAACTCCCTCATATACTATGTACTACACTGTGCGTTTCTTATATTCTAAGTTTTTCAGTGCAACTCACTCATATACTATGTACTACACTGTGGGTTTCTTATATTCTAAGTTTTTCAGTGCAACTCACTCATATACTATGTACTACACTGTGAGTTTCTTATATTCTAAGTTTTTGAGTGCAACTCACTCATATACTATGTACTACACTGTGCGTTTCTTTTATTCTAAGTTTTTCAGTGCAACTCACTCATATACTATGTACTACACTGTGCGTTTCTTAAATTCTAAGTTTTTCAGTGCAACTCACTCATATACTATGTACTACACTGTGCGTTTCTTATATTCTAAGTTTTTCAGTGCAACTCACTCATATACTATGTACTACACTGTGCATTTCGTGTAATGCGGGTTTTTCAGTAAATTCTAAGTTTTTCAGTGCAACTCACTCATATACTTTGTACTACACTGTGCGTTTCTTATATTCTCAGTTTTTCAGTGCAACTCACTCATATACTATGTACTACACTGTGCGTTTCTTATATTCTAAGTTTTTCAGTGCAACTCACTCATATACTATGTACTACACTGTGCATTTCGTGTAATGCGGGTTTTTCAGTAAATTCTAAGTTTTTCAGTGCAACTCACTCATATACTATGTACTACACTGTGCGTTTCTTATATTCTAAGTTTTTCAGTGCAACTCACTCATATACTATGTACTACACTGTGCGTTTCTTATATTCTAAGTTTTTCAGTGCAACTCACTCATATACTATGTACTACACTGTGCGTTGCTTATATTCTAAGTTTTTCAGTGCAACTCACTCACATACTATGTACTACACTGTGCGTTTCTTATATTCTAAGTTTTTCAGTGCAACTCACTCATATACTATGTACTACACTGTGCATTTCGTGTAATGCGGGTTTTCAGTAAATTCTAAGTTTTTCAGTGCAACTCACTCATATACTATGTACTACACTGTGCGTTTCTTATATTCTAAGTTTTTTAGTGCAACTCACTCATATACTATGTACTACACTGTGCGTTTCTTATATTCTAAGTTTTTCAGTGCAACTCGCTCATATACTATGTACTACACTGTGCGTTTCTTATATTCTAAGTTTTTCAGTGCAACTCACTCATATACTATGTACTACACTGTGCGTTTCTTATATTCTAAGTTTTTCAGTGCAACTCACTCATATACTATGTACTACACTGTGCGTTTCTTATATTCTAAGTTTTTCAGTGCAACTCACTCATATACTATGTACTACACTGTGCGTTTCTTATATTCTAAGTTTTTCAGTGCAACTCACTCATATACTATGTACTACACTGTGCGTTTCTTATATTCTAAGTTTTTCAGTGCAACTCGCTCATATACTATGTACTACACTGTGCGTTTCTTATATTCTAAGTTTTTCAGTGCAACTCACTCATATACTATGTACTACACTGTGCGTTTCTTATATTCTAAGTTTTTCAGTGCAACTCACTCATATACTATGTACTACACTGTGCGTTTCTTAAATTCTAAGTTTTTCAGTGCAACTCACTCATATACTATGTACTACACTGTGCATTTCGTCTAATGCGGGTTTTTCAGTAAATTCTAAGTTTTTCAGTGCAACTCACTCATATACAATGTACTACACTGTGCATTTCGTCTAATGCGGGTTTTTCAGTAAATTCTAAGTTTTTCAGTGCAACTCACTCATATACAAAGTACTACACTGTGCATTTCGTCTAATGCGGGTTTTTCAGTAAATTCTAACTTTTTCAGTGCAACTCACTCATATACAATGTACTAAACTGTGCATTTCGTCTAATGCGGGTTTTTCAGTAAATTCTAAGTTTTTCAGTGCAATTCACTCATATACTATGTACTACACTGTGCGTTTCTTATATTCTAAGTTTTTCAGTGCAACTCACTCATATACTATGTACTGCACTGTGCGTTTCTTAAATTCTAAGTTTTTCAGTGCAACTCACTCATATACTATGGACTACACTGTGCGTTGCTTATATTCTAAGTTTTTCAGTGCAACTCACTCATATACTATGTACTACACTGTGCGTTTCTTATATTCTAAGTTTTTCAGTGCAACTCACTCATATACTATGTACTACACTGTGCGTTTCTTATATTCTAAGTTTTTCAGTGCAACTCACTCATATACTATGTACTACACTGTGCATTTCGTGTAATGCGGGTTTTTCAGTAAATTCTAAGTTTTTCAGTGCAACTCACTCATATACTATGTACTACACTGTGCGTTTCTTATATTCTAAGTTTTTCAGGGCAACTCACTCATATACTATGTACTAAACTGTGCGTTTCTTATATTCTAAGTTTTTCAGTGCAACTCGCTCATATACTATGTACTACACTGTGCGTTTCTTATATTCTAAGTTTTTCAGTGCAACTCACTCATATACTATGTACTACACTGTGCGTTTCTTAAATTCTAAGTTTTTCAGTGCAACTCACTCATATACTATGTACTACACTGTGCGTTTCTTAAATTCTAAGTTTTTCAGTGCAACTCACTCATATATTATGTACTACACTGTGCGTTTCTTATATTCTAAGTTTTTCAGTGCAACTCACTCATATACTATGTACTACACTGTGCATTTCGTGTAATGCGGGTTTTTCAGTAAATTCTAAGTTTTTCAGTGCAACTCACTCATATACTATGTACTACACTGTGCGTTTCTTATATTCTAAGTTTTTCAGTGCAACTCACTCATATACTATGTACTACACTGTGCGTTTCTTATATTCTAAGTTTTTCAGTGCAACTCACTCATATACTATGTACTACACTGTGCATTTCGTGTAATGCGGGTTTTTCAGTAAATTCTAAGTTTTTCAGTGCAACTCACTCATATACTATGTACTACACTGTGCGTTTCTTATATTCTAAGTTTTTCAGTGCAACTCACTCATATACTATGTACTACACTGTGCATTTCGTGTAATGCGGGTTTTTCAGTAAATTCTAAGTTTTTCAGTGCAACTCACTCATATACTATGTACTACACTGTGCGTTTCTTATATTCTCAGTTTTTCAGTGCAACTCACTCATATACTATGTACTACACTGTGCGTTTCTTATATTCTAAGTTTTTCAGTGCAACTCACTCATATACTATGTACTACACTGTGCGTTTCTTATATTCTAAGTTTTTCAGTGCAACTCACTCATATACTATGTACTACACTGTGCGTTTCTTATATTCTAAGTTTTTCAGTGCAACTCACTCATATACTATGTACTACACTGTGCATTTCGTGTAATGCGGGTTTTTCAGTAAATTCTAAGTTTTTCAGTGCAACTCACTCATATACTATGTACTACACTGTGCGTTTCTTATATTCTAAGTTTTTCAGTGCAACTCACTCATATACTATGTACTACACTGTGCGTTTCTTATATTCTAAGTTTTTCAGTGCAACTCACTCATATACTATGTACTACACTGTGCATTTCGTGTAATGCGGGTTTTTCAGTAAATTCTAAGTTTTTCAGTGCAACTCACTCATATACTATGTACTACACTGTGCGTTTCTTATATTCTAAGTTTTTCAGTGCAACTCACTCATATACTATGTACTACACTGTGCATTTCCTGTAATGCGGGTTTTTCAGTAAATTCTAAGTTTTTCAGTGCAACTCACTCATATACTATGTACTACACTGTGCATTTCTTATATTCTAAGTTTTTCAGTGCAACTCACTCATATACTATGTACTACACTGTGCGTTTCTTATATTCTAAATTTTTCAGTGCAACTCACTCATATACTATGTACTACACTGTGCGTTTCTTATATTCTCAGTTTTTCAGTGCAACTCACTCATATAATATGTACTACACTGTGTGTTTCTTATATTCTAAGTTTTTCAGTGCAACTCACTCATATACTATGTACTACACTGTGCATTTCGTCTAATGCGGATTTTTCAGTAAATTCTAAGTTTTTCAGTGCAACTCATTCATATACTATGTACTATATGTGCGTTTCTTATATTCTAAGTTTTTCAGTGCAACTCACTCATATACTATGTACTACACTGTGCGTTTCTTATATTCTAAGTTTTTCAGTGCAACTCACTCATATACTATGTACTACACTGTGCGTTTCTTATATTCTAAGTTTTTCAGTGCAACTCACTCATATACTATGTACTACACTGTGCGTTTCTTAAATTCTAAGTTTTTCAGTGCAACTCACTCATATACTATGTACTACACTGTGCGTTTCATATATTCTAAGTTTTTGAGTGCAACTCACTCATATACTATGTACTACACTGTGCGTTTCTTATATTCTAAGTTTTTCAGTGCAACTCACTCATATACTATGTACTACACTGTGCGTTTCTTAAATTCTAAGTTTTTCAGTGCAACTCACTCATATACTATGTACTACACTGTGCGTTTCTTACATTCTAAGTTTTTCAGTGCAACTCACTCATATACTATGTACTACACTGTGGATTTCGTCTAATGCGGGTTTTTCAGTAAATTCTAAGTTTTTCAGTGCAACTCACTCATATACTATGTACTACACTGTGCATTTCGTGTAATGTGGGTTTTTCAGTAAATTCTAAGTTTTTCAGTGCAACTCACTCATATACAATGTACTACACTGTGCATTTCGCCTAATGCGGGTTTTTCAGTAAATTCTAAGTTTTTCAGTGCAACTCACTCATATACAATGTACTACACTGTGCATTTCGTCTAATGCGGGTTTTTCAGTAAATTCTAAGTTTTTCAGTGCAACTCACTCATATACTATGTACTACACTGTGCATTTCGTCTAATGCGGGTTTTTCAGTAAATTCTAAGTTTTTCAGTGCAACTCACTCATACAATGTACTACACTGTGCATTTCGTCTAATGCGGGTTTTTCAGTAAATTCTAAGTTTTTCAGTGCAACTCACTCATATACAATGTACTACACTGTGCATTTCGTCTAATGCGGGTTTTTCAGTAAATTCTAAGTTTTTCAGTGCAACTCACTCATATACTATGTACTACACTGTGCATTTCGTCTAATGCGGGTTTTTCAGTAAATTCTAAGTTTTTCAGTGCAACTCACTCATATAAAATATACTACACTGTGCATTTCGTCTAATGCGGGTTTTTCAGTAAATTCTAAGTTTTTCAGTGCAACTCACTCATATACAATGTACTACACTGTGCATTTCGTCTAATGCGGGTTTTTCAGTAAATTCTAAGTTTTTCAGTGCAACTCACTCATATACAATGTACTACACTGTGCATTTCGTCTAATGCGGGTTTTTCAGTAAATTCTAAGTTTTTCAGTGCAACTCACTCATATACAATGTACTACACTGTGCATTTCGTCTAATGCGGGTTTTTCAGTAAATTCTAAGTTTTTCAGTGCAACTCACTCATATACTATGTACTACACTGTGCGTTTCTTATATTCTAAGTTTTTCAGTGCAACTCACTCATATACTATGTACTACACTGTGCATTTCTTAAATTCTAAGTTTTTCAGTGCAACTCACTCATATACTATGTACTACACTGTGCGTTTCTTATATTCTAAGTTTTTCAGTGCAACTCACTCATATACTATGTACTACACTGTGCGTTTCTTATATTCTAAGTTTTTCAGTGCAACTCACTCATATACTATGTACTACACTGTGCGTTTCTTATATTCTAAGTTTTTCAGTGCAACTCACTCATATACTATGTACTACACTGTGCGTTTCTTATATTCTAAGTTTTTCAGTGCAACTCACTCATATACTATGTACTACACTGTGCGTTTCTTATATTCTAAGTTTTTAAGTAGAACTCACTCATATACTATGTACTACACTGTGCTTTTCTCTAAATTCTAAGTTTTTCAGTGCAACTCACTCATATACTATGTACTACACTGTGCGTTTCTTATATTCTAAGTTTTTCAGTGCAACTCACTCATATACTATGTACTACACTGTGCGTTTCTTTTATTCTAAGTTTTTCAGTGCAACTCACTCATATACTATGTACTACACTGTGCTTTTCTCTAAATTCTAAGTTTTTCAGTGCAACTCACTCATATACTATGTACTACACTGTGCGTTTCTTATATTCTAAGTTTTTCAGTGCAACTCACTCATATACTATGTACTACACTGTGCGTTTCTTTTATTCTAAGTTTTTCAGTGCAACTCACTCATATACTATGTACTACACTGTGCGTTTCTTATATTCTAAGTTTTTCAGTGCAACTCACTCATATACTATGTACTACACTGTGCCTTTCTTATATTCTAAGTTTTTCAGTGCAACTCACTCATATACTATGTACTACACTGTGCGTTTCTTATATTCTAAGTTTTTCAGTGCAACTCACTCATATAATATGTACTACACTGTGTGTTTCTTATATTCTAAGTTTTTCAGTGCAACTCACTCATATACTATGTACTACCCTGTGCATTTCGTCTAATGCGGGTTTTTCAGTAAATTCTAAGTTTTTCAGTGCAACTCACTCATATATTATGTACTACACTGTGCGTTTCTTATATTCTAAGTTTTTCAGTGCAACTCACTCATATACTATGTACTACACTGTGCATTTCGTGTAATGTGGGTTTTTCAGTAAATTCTAAGTTTTTCAGTGCAACTCACTCATATACAATGTACTACACTGTGCATTTCGCCTAATGTGGGTTTTTCAGTAAATTCTAAGTTTTTCAGTGCAACTCACTCATATACAATGTACTACACTGTGCATTTCGTCTAATGCGGGTTTTTCAGTAAATTCTAAGTTTTTCAGTGCAACTCACTCATATACAATGTACTACACTGTGCATTTCCTCTAATGCGGGTTTTTCAGTAAATTCTAAGTTTTTCAGTGCAACTCACTCATATACTATGTACTACACTGTGCATTTCGTCTAATGCGGGTTTTTCAGTAAATTCTAAGTTTTTCAGTGCAACTCACTCATACAATGTACTACACTGTGCATTTCGTCTAATGCGGGTTTTTCAGTAAATTCTAAGTTTTTCAGTGCAACTCACTCATATACAATGTACTACACTGTGCATTTCGTCTAATGCGGGTTTTTCAGTAAATTCTAGGTTTTCAGTGCAACTCACTCATATACTATGTACTACACTGTGCATTTCGTCTAATGCGGGTTTTTCAGTAAATTCTAAGTTTTTCAGTGCAATTCACTCATATACTATGTACTACACTGTGCGTTTCTTATATTCTAAGTTTTTCAGTGCAACTCACTCATATACTATGTACTACACTGTGCATTTCTTAAATTCTAAGTTTTTCAGTGCAACTCACTCATATACTATGTACTACACTGTGCGTTTCTTATATTCTAAGTTTTTCAGTGCAACTCACTCATATACTATGTACTATACTGTGCGTTTCTTATATTCTAAGTTTTTCAGTGCAACTCACTCATATACTATGTACTACACTGTGCGTTTCTTATATTCTAAGTTTTTCAGTGCAACTCACTCATATACTATGTACTACACTGTGCGTTTCTTATATTCTAAGTTTTTCAGTGCAATTCACTCATATATTATGTACTAAACTGTGCATTTCGTGTAATGCGGGTTTTTCAGTAAATTCTAAGTTTTTCAGTGCAACTCACTCATATACTATGTACTACACTGTGCGTTTCTTATATTCTAAGTTTTTCAGTGCAACTCACTCATATACTATGTACTACACTGTGCGTTTCTTATATTCTAAGTTTTTCAGTGCAACTCACTCATATACTATGTACTACACTGTACGTTTCTTATATTCTAAGTTTTTCAGTGCAACTCACTCATATACTATGTACTACACTGTGCGTTTCTTATATTCTAAGTTTTTCAGTGCAACTCACTCATATACTATGTACTGCACTGTGCGTTTCTTATATTCTAAGTTTTTCAGTGCAACTCACTCATATACTATGTACTACACTGTGCATTTCGTGTAATGCGGGTTTTTCAGTAAATTGTAAGTTTTTCAGTGCAACTCACTCATATACTATGTACTACACTGTGCGTTTCTTATATTCTAAGTTTTTCAGGGCAACTCACTCATATACTATGTACTACACTGTGCGTTTCTTATATTCTAAGTTTTTCAGTGCAACTCACTCATATACTATGTACTACACTGTGCGTTTCTTATATTCTAAGTTTTTCAGTGCAACTCACTCATATACTATGTACTACACTGTGCGTTTCTTATATTCTAAGTTTTTCAGTGCAACTCACTCATATACTATGTACTACACTGTGTGTTTCTTATATTCTAAGTTTTTCAGTGCAACTCACTCATATACTATGTACTACACTGTGCATTTCGTGTAATGCGATTTTTTCAGTAAATTCTAAGTTTTTCAGTGCAACTCATTCATATACTATGTACTATATGTGCGTTTCTTATATTCTAAGTTTTTCAGTGCAACTCCCTCATATACTATGTACTACACTGTGCGTTTCTTATATTCTAAGTTTTTCAGTGCAACTCACTCATATACTATGTACTACACTGTGGGTTTCTTATATTCTAAGTTTTTCAGTGCAACTCACTCATATACTATGTACTACACTGTGAGTTTCTTATATTCTAAGTTTTTGAGTGCAACTCACTCATATACTATGTACTACACTGTGCGTTTCTTTTATTCTAAGTTTTTCAGTGCAACTCACTCATATACTATGTACTACACTGTGCGTTTCTTAAATTCTAAGTTTTTCAGTGCAACTCACTCATATACTATGTACTACACTGTGCGTTTCTTATATTCTAAGTTTTTCAGTGCAACTCACTCATATACTATGTACTACACTGTGCATTTCGTGTAATGCGGGTTTTTCAGTAAATTCTAAGTTTTTCAGTGCAACTCACTCATATACTTTGTACTACACTGTGCGTTTCTTATATTCTCAGTTTTTCAGTGCAACTCACTCATATACTATGTACTACACTGTGCGTTTCTTATATTCTAAGTTTTTCAGTGCAACTCACTCATATACTATGTACTACACTGTGCATTTCGTGTAATGCGGGTTTTTCAGTAAATTCTAAGTTTTTCAGTGCAACTCACTCATATACTATGTACTACACTGTGCATTTCTTATATTCTAAGTTTTTCAGTGCAACTCACTCATATACTATGTACTACACTGTGCGTTTCTTATATTCTAAATTTTTCAGTGCAACTCACTCATATACTATGTACTACACTGTGCGTTTCTTATATTCTAAGTTTTTCAGTGCAACTCACTCATATACTATGTACTACACTGTGCGTTTCTTATATTCTAAGTTTTTCAGTGCAACTCACTCATATACTATGTACTACACTGTGCGTTGCTTATATTCTAAGTATTTCAGTGCAACTCACTCACATACTATGTACTACACTGTGCGTTTCTTATATTCTAAGTTTTTCAGTGCAACTCACTCATATAATATGTACTACACTGTGCGTTTCTTATATTCTAAGTTTTTCAGTGCAACTCACTCATATACTATGTACTACACTGTGCGTTTCTTATATTCTAAGTTTTTCAGTGCAACTCGCTCATATACTATGTACTACACTGTGCGTTTCTTATATTCTAAGTTTTTCAGTGCAACTCACTCATATACTATGTACTACACTGTGCGTTTCTTATATTCTAAGTTTTTCAGTGCAACTCACTCATATACTATGTACTACACTGTGCGTTTCTTATATTCTAAGTTTTTCAGTGCAACTCACTCATATACTATGTACTACACTGTGCGTTTCTTATATTCTAAGTTTTTCAGTGCAACTCACTCATATACTATGTACTACACTGTGCGTTTCTTATATTCTAAGTTTTTCAGTGCAACTCGCTCATATACTATGTACTACACTGTGCGTTTCTTATATTCTAAGTTTTTCAGTGCAACTCACTCATATACTATGTACTACACTGTGCGTTTCTTATATTCTAAGTTTTTCAGTGCAACTCACTCATATACTATGTACTACACTGTGCGTTTCTTAAATTCTAAGTTTTTCAGTGCAACTCACTCATATACTATGTACTACACTGTGCATTTCGTCTAATGCGGGTTTTTCAGTAAATTCTAAGTTTTTCAGTGCAACTCACTCATATACAATGTACTACACTGTGCATTTCGTCTAATGCGGGTTTTTCAGTAAATTCTAAGTTTTTCAGTGCAACTCACTCATATACAAAGTACTACACTGTGCATTTCGTCTAATGCGGGTTTTTCAGTAAATTCTAACTTTTTCAGTGCAACTCACTCATATACAATGTACTACACTGTGCATTTCGTCTAATGCGGGTTTTTCAGTAAATTCTAAGTTTTTCAGTGCAATTCACTCATATACTATGTACTACACTGTGCGTTTCTTATATTCTAAGTTTTTCAGTGCAACTCACTCATATACTATGTACTGCACTGTGCGTTTCTTAAATTCTAAGTTTTTCAGTGCAACTCACTCATATACTATGGACTACACTGTGCGTTGCTTATATTCTAAGTTTTTCAGTGCAACTCACTCATATACTATGTACTACACTGTGCGTTTCTTATATTCTAAGTTTTTCAGTGCAACTCACTCATATACTATGTACTACACTGTGCGTTTCTTATATTCTAAGTTTTTCAGTGCAACTCACTCATATACTATGTACTACACTGTGCATTTCGTGTAATGCGGGTTTTTCAGTAAATTCTAAGTTTTTCAGTGCAACTCACTCATATACTATGTACTACACTGTGCGTTTCTTATATTCTAAGTTTTTCAGGGCAACTCACTCATATACTATGTACTAAACTGTGCGTTTCTTATATTCTAAGTTTTTCAGTGCAACTCGCTCATATACTATGTACTACACTGTGCGTTTCTTATATTCTAAGTTTTTCAGTGCAACTCACTCATATACTATGTACTACACTGTGCGTTTCTTAAATTCTAAGTTTTTCAGTGCAACTCACTCATATACTATGTACTACACTGTGCGTTTCTTAAATTCTAAGTTTTTCAGTGCAACTCACTCATATATTATGTACTACACTGTGCGTTTCTTATATTCTAAGTTTTTCAGTGCAACTCACTTTTATACTATGTACTACACTGTGCATTTCGTGTAATGCGGGTTTTTCAGTAAATTCTAAGTTTTTCAGTGCAACTCACTCATATACTATGTACTACACTGTGCATTTCGTGTAATGCGGGTTTTTCAGTAAATTCTAAGTTTTTCAGTGCAACTCACTCATATACTATGTACTACACTGTGCGTTTCTTATATTCTAAGTTTTTCAGTGCAACTCACTCATATACTATGTACTACACTGTGCGTTTCTTATATTCTAAGTTTTTCAGTGCAACTCACTCATATACTATGTACTACACTGTGCATTTCGTGTAATGCGGGTTTTTCAGTAAATTCTAAGTTTTTCAGTGCAACTCACTCATATACTATGTACTACACTGTGCGTTTCTTATATTCTAAGTTTTTCAGTGCAACTCACTCATATACTATGTACTACACTGTGCATTTCGTGTAATGCGGGTTTTTCAGTAAATTCTAAGTTTTTCAGTGCAACTCACTCATATACTATGTACTACACTGTGCGTTTCTTATATTCTCAGTTTTTCAGTGCAACTCACTCATATACTATGTACTACACTGTGCGTTTCTTATATTCTAAGTTTTTCAGTGCAACTCACTCATATACTATGTACTACACTGTGCGTTTCTTATATTCTAAGTTTTTCAGTGCAACTCACTCATATACTATGTACTACACTGTGCGTTTCTTATATTCTAAGTTTTTCAGTGCAACTCACTCATATACTATGTACTACACTGTGCATTTCGTGTAATGCGGGTTTTTCAGTAAATTCTAAGTTTTTCAGTGCAACTCACTCATATACTATGTACTACACTGTGCGTTTCTTATATTCTAAGTTTTTCAGTGCAACTCACTCATATACTATGTACTACACTGTGCGTTTCTTATATTCTAAGTTTTTCAGTGCAACTCACTCATATACTATGTACTACACTGTGCATTTCGTGTAATGCGGGTTTTTCAGTAAATTCTAAGTTTTTCAGTGCAACTCACTCATATACTATGTACTACACTGTGCGTTTCTTATATTCTAAATTTTTCAGTGCAACTCACTCATATACTATGTACTACACTGTGCATTTCGTGTAATGCGGGTTTTTCAGTAAATTCTAAGTTTTAAGTGCAACTCACTCATATACTATGTACTACACTGTGCGTTTCTTATATTCTAAGTTTTTCAGTGCAACTCACTCATATACTATGTACTACACTGTGCGTTTCTTATATTCTAAATTTTTCAGTGCAACTCACTCATATACTATGTACTACACTGTGCGTTTCTTATATTCTCAGTTTTTCAGTGCAACTCACTCATATACTATGTACTACACTGTGCGTTTCTTATATTCTAAGTTTTTCAGTGCAACTCGCTCATATACTATGTACTACACTGTGCGTTTCTTATATTCTAAGTTTTTCAGTGCAACTCACTCATATACTATGTACTACACTGTGCCTTTCTTATATTCTAAGTTTTTCAGTGCAACTCACTCATATACTATGTACTACACTGTGCATTTCGTGTAATGCGGGTTTTTCAGTAAATTCTAAGTTTTTCAGTGCAACTCACTCATATACTATGTACTACACTGTGCGTTTCTTATATTCTAAGTTTTTCAGGGCAACTCACTCATATACTATGTACTACACTGTGCGTTTCTTATATTCTAAGTTTTTCAGTGCAACTCACTCATATACTATGTACTACACTGTGCGTTTCTTATATTCTAAGTTTTTCAGTGCAACTCGCTCATATACTATGTACTACACTGTGCGTTTCTTATATTCTAAGTTTTTCAGTGCAACTCACTCATATACTATGTACTACACTGTGCGTTTCTTATATTCTAAGTTTTTCAGTGCAACTCACTCATATACTATGTACTACACTGTGCGTTTCTTATATTCTAAGTTTTTCAGTGCAACTCACTCATATACTATGTACTACACTGTGCGTTTCTTATATTCTAAGTTTTTCAGTGCAACTCACTCATATACTATGTACTACACTGTGCGTTTCTTATATTCTAAGTTTTTCAGTGCAACTCACTCATATACTATGTACTACACTGTGCGTTTCTTATATTCTAAGTTTTTCAGTGCAACTCACTCATATACTATGTACTACACTGTGCGTTTCTTATATTCTAAGTTTTTCAGTGCAACTCACTCATATACTATGTACTACACTGTGCCTTTCTTATATTCTAAGTTTTTCAGTGCAACTCACTCATATACTATGTACTACACTGTGCATTTCGTGTAATGCGGGTTTTTCAGTAAATTCTAAGTTTTTCAGTGCAACTCACTCATATACTATGTAACACTGTGCGTTTCTTATATTCTAAGTTTTTCAGGGCAACTCACTCATATACTATGTACTACACTGTGGGTTTCTTATATTCTAAGTTTTTCAGTGCAACTCACTCATATACTATGTACTACACTGTGCGTTTCTTATATTCTAAGTTTTTCAGTGCAACTCGCTCATATACTATGTACTACACTGTGCGTTTCTTATATTCTAAGTTTTTCAGTGCAACTCACTCATATACTATGTACTACACTGTGCGTTTCTTATATTCTAAGTTTTTCAGTGCAACTCACTCATATACTATGTACTACACTGTGCGTTTCTTATATTCTAAGTTTTTCAGTGCAACTCACTCATATACTATGTACTACACTGTGCGTTTCTTATATTCTAAGTTTTTCAGTGCAACTCACTCATATAATATGTACTACACTGTGTGTTTCTTATATTCTAAGTTTTTCAGTGCAACTCACTCATATACTATGTACTACACTGTGCATTTCGTCTAATGCGGGTTTTTCAGTAAATTCTAAGTTTTTCAGTGCAACTCATTCATATACTATGTACTATATGTGCGTTTCTTATATTCTAAGTTTTTCAGTGCAACTCACTCATATACTATGTACTACACTGTGCGTTTCTTATATTCTAAGTTTTTCAGTGCAACTCACTCATATACTATGTACTACACTGTGCGTTTCTTATATTCTAAGTTTTTCAGTGCAACTCACTCATATACTATGTACTACACTGTGCGTTTCTTAAATTCTAAGTTTTTCAGTGCAACTCACTCATATACTATGTACTACACTGTGCGTTTCATATATTCTAAGTTTTTGAGTGCAACTCACTCATATACTATGTACTACACTGTGCGTTTCTTATATTCTAAGTTTTTCAGTGCAACTCACTCATATACTATGTACTACACTGTGCGTTTCTTAAATTCTAAGTTTTTCAGTGCAACTCACTCATATACTATGTACTACACTGTGCGTTTCTTACATTCTAAGTTTTTCACTGCAACTCACTCATATACTATGTACTACACTGTGCATTTCGTCTAATGCGGGTTTTTCAGTAAATTCTAAGTTTTTCAGTGCAACTCACTCATATACTATGTACTACACTGTGCATTTCGTGTAATGTGGGTTTTTCAGTAAATTCTAAGTTTTTCAGTGCAACTCACTCATATACAATGTACTACACTGTGCATTTCGCCTAATGCGGGTTTTTCAGTAAATTCTAAGTTTTTCAGTGCAACTCACTCATATACAATGTACTACACTGTGCATTTCGTCTAATGCGGGTTTTTCAGTAAATTCTAAGTTTTTCAGTGCAACTCACTCATATACAATGTACTACACTGTGCATGTCGTCTAATGCGGGTTTTTCAGTAAATTCTAAGTTTTTCAGTGCAACTCACTCATATACTATGTACTACACTGTGCATTTCGTCTAATGCGGGTTTTTCAGTAAATTCTAAGTTTTTCAGTGCAACTCACTCATACAATGTACTACACTGTGCATTTCGTCTAATGCGGGTTTTTCAGTAAATTCAAAGTTTTTCAGTGCAACTCACTCATATACAATGTACTACACTGTGCATTTCGTCTAATGCGGGTTTTTCAGTAAATTCTAAGTTTTTCAGTGCAACTCACTCATATACTATGTACTACACTGTGCATTTCGTCTAATGCGGGTTTTTCAGTAAATTCTAAGTTTTTCAGTGCAACTCACTCATATACAATATACTACACTGTGCATTTCGTCTAATGCGGGTTTTTCAGTAAATTCTAAGTTTTTCAGTGCAACTCACTCATATACAATGTACTACACTGTGCATTTCGTCTAATGCGGGTTTTTCAGTAAATTCTAAGTTTTTCAGTGCAACTCACTCATATACAATGTACTACACTGTGCATTTCGTCTAATGCGGGTTTTTCAGTAAATTCTAAGTTTTTCAGTGCAACTCACTCATATACAATGTACTACACTGTGCATTTCGTCTAATGCGGGTTTTTCAGTAAATTCTAAGTTTTTCAGTGCAACTCACTCATATACTATGTACTACACTGTGCGTTTCTTATATTCTAAGTTTTTCAGTGCAACTCACTCATATACTATGTACTACACTGTGCATTTCTTAAATTCTAAGTTTTTCAGTGCAACTCACTCATATACTATGTACTACACTGTGCGTTTCTTATATTCTAAGTTTTTCAGTGCAACTCACTCATATACTATGTACTACACTGTGCGTTTCTTATATTCTAAGTTTTTCAGTGCAACTCACTCATATACTATGTACTACACTGTGCGTTTCTTATATTCTAAGTTTTTCAGTGCAACTCACTCATATACTATGTACTACACTGTGCGTTTCTTATATTCTAAGTTTTTCAGTGCAACTCACTCATATACTATGTACTACACTGTGCATTTCGTGTAATGCGGGTTTTTCAGTAAATTCTAAGTTTTTCAGTGCAACTCACTCATATACTATGTACTACACTGTGCGTTTCTTATATTCTAAGTTTTTCAGGGCAACTCACTCATATACTATGTACTACACTGTGCGTTTCTTATATTCTAAGTTTTTCAGTGCAACTCACTCATATACTATGTACTACACTGTGCGTTTCTTATATTCTAAGTTTTTCAGTGCAACTCGCTCATATACTATGTACTACACTGTGCGTTTCTTATATTCTAAGTTTTTCAGTGCAACTCACTCATATACTATGTACTACACTGTGCGTTTCTTATATTCTAAGTTTTTCAGTGCAACTCACTCATATACTATGTACTACACTGTGCGTTTCTTATATTCTAAGTTTTTCAGTGCAACTCACTCATATACTATGTACTACACTGTGCGTTTCTTATATTCTAAGTTTTTCAGTGCAACTCACTCATATACTATGTACTACACTGTGCGTTTCTTATATTCTAAGTTTTTCAGTGCAACTCACTCATATACTATGTACTACACTGTGCGTTTCTTATATTCTAAGTTTTTCAGTGCAACTCACTCATATAATATGTACTACACTGTGTGTTTCTTATATTCTAAGTTTTTCAGTGCAACTCACTCATATACTATGTACTACCCTGTGCATTTCGTCTAATGCGGGTTTTTCAGTAAAATCTAAGTTTTTCAGTGCAACTCACTCATATATTATGTACTACACTGTGCGTTTCTTATATTCTAAGTTTTTCAGTGCAACTCACTCATATACTATGTACTACACTGTGCATTTCGTGTAATGTGGGTTTTTCAGTAAATTCTAAGTTTTTCAGTGCAACTCACTCATATACAATGTACTACACTGTGCATTTCGCCTAATGCGGGTTTTTCAGTAAATTCTAAGTTTTTCAGTGCAACTCACTCATATACAATGTACTACACTGTGCATTTCG
The DNA here is from genome assembly GCF_978045245.1 of Mus caroli. Lineage (NCBI taxonomy): Eukaryota > Metazoa > Chordata > Mammalia > Rodentia > Muridae > Mus > Mus caroli. Next base: position 823,111 of record NW_028227296.1, read on the forward strand.
TCTAATGCGGGTTTTTCAGTAAATTCTAAGTTTTTCAGTGCAACTCACTCATATACAATGTACTACACTGTGCATTTCCTCTAATGCGGGTTTTTCAGTAAATTCTAAGTTTTTCAGTGCAACTCACTCATATACTATGTACTACACTGTGCATTTCGTCTAATGCGGGTTTTTCAGTAAATTCTAAGTTTTTCAGTGCAACTCACTCATACAATGTACTACACTCTGCATTTCGTCTAATGCGGGTTTTTCAGTAAATTCTAAGTTTTTCAGTGCAACTCACTCATATACAATGTACTACACTGTGCATTTCGTCTAATGCGGGTTTTTCAGTAAATTCTAGGTTTTCAGTGCAACTCACTCATATACTATGTACTACACTGTGCATTTCGTCTAATGCGGGTTTTTCAGTAAATTCTAAGTTTTTCAGTGCAATTCACTCATATACTATGTACTACACTGTGCGTTTCTTATATTCTAAGTTTTTCAGTGCAACTCACTCATATACTATGTACTACACTGTGCATTTCTTAAATTCTAAGTTTTTCAGTGCAACTCACTCATATACTATGTACTACACTGTGCGTTTCTTATATTCTAAGTTTTTCAGTGCAACTCACTCATATACTATGTACTATACTGTGCGTTTCTTATATTCTAAGTTTTTCAGTGCAACTCACTCATATACTATGTACTACACTGTGCGTTTCTTATATTCTAAGTTTTTCAGTGCAACTCACTCATATACTATGTACTACACTGTGCGTTTCTTATATTCTAAGTTTTTCAGTGCAATTCACTTATATATTATGTACTAAACTGTGCATTTCGTGTAATGCGGGTTTTTCAGTAAATTCTAAGTTTTTCAGTGCAACTCACTCATATACTATGTACTACACTGTGCGTTTCTTATATTCTAAGTTTTTCAGTGCAACTCACTCATATACTATGTACTACACTGTGCGTTTCTTATATTCTAAGTTTTTCAGTGCAACTCACTCATATACTATGTACTACACTGTGCGTTTCTTATATTCTAAGTTTTTCAGTGCAACTCACTCATATACTATGTACTACACTGTGCGTTTCTTATATTCTAAGTTTTTCAGTGCAACTCACTCATATACTATGTACTGCACTGTGCGTTTCTTATATTCTAAGTTTTTCAGTGCAACTCACTCATATACTATGTACTACACTGTGCATTTCGTGTAATGCGGGTTTTTCAGTAAATTGTAAGTTTTTCAGTGCAACTCACTCATATACTATGTACTACACTGTGCGTTTCTTATATTCTAAGTTTTTCAGGGCAACTCACTCATATACTATGTACTACACTGTGCGTTTCTTATATTCTAAGTTTTTCAGTGCAACTCACTCATATACTATGTACTACACTGTGCGTTTCTTATATTCTAAGTTTTTCAGTGCAACTCACTCATATACTATGTACTACACTGTGCGTTTCTTATATTCTAAGTTTTTCAGTGCAACTCACTCATATACTATGTACTACACTGTGCGTTTCTTATATTCTAAGTTTTTCAGTGCAACTCACTCATATACTATGTACTACACTGTGCATTTCGTGTAATGCGGGTTTTTCAGTAAATTCTAAGTTTTTCAGTGCAACTCACTCATATACTATGTACTACACTGTGCGTTTCTTATATTCTAAGTTTTTCAGTGCAACTCACTCATATACTATGTACTACACTGTGCGTTTCTTATATTCTAAGTTTTTCAGTGCAACTCACTCATATACTATGTACTACACTGTGCATTTCGTGTAATGCGGGTTTTTCAGTAAATTCTAAGTTTTTCAGTGCAACTCACTCATATACTATGTACTACACTGTGCGTTTCTTATATTCTAAGTTTTTCAGTGCAACTCACTCATATACTATGTACTACACTGTGCATTTCGTGTAATGCGGGTTTTTCAGTAAATTCTAAGTTTTTCAGTGCAACTCACTCATATACTATGTACTACACTGTGCATTTCTTATATTCTAAGTTTTTCAGTGCAACTCACTCATATACTATGTACTACACTGTGCGTTTCTTATATTCTAAATTTTTCAGTGCAACTCACTCATATACTATGTACTACACTGTGCGTTTCTTATATTCTCAGTTTTTCAGTGCAACTCACTCATATACTATGTACTACACTGTGCGTTTCTTATATTCTAAGTTTTTCAGTGCAACTCGCTCATATACTATGTACTACACTGTGCGTTTCTTATATTCTAAGTTTTTCAGTGCAACTCACTCATATACTATGTACTACACTGTGCATTTCGTGTAATGCGGGTTTTTCAGTAAATTCTAAGTTTTTCAGTGCAACTCACTCATATACTATGTACTACACTGTGCGTTTCTTATATTCTAAGTTTTTCAGTGCAACTCACTCATATACTATGTACTACACTGTGCATTTCGTGTAATGCGGGTTTTTCAGTAAATTCTAAGTTTTTCAGTGCAACTCACTCATATACTATGTACTACACTGTGCATTTCTTATATTCTAAGTTTTTCAGTGCAACTCACTCATATACAATGTACTACACTGTGCATTTCGCCTAATGCGGGTTTTTCAGTAAATTCTAAGTTTTTCAGTGCAACTCACTCATATACAATGTACTACACTGTGCATTTCGTCTAATGCGGGTTTTTCAGTAAATTCTAAGTTTTTCAGTGCAACTCACTCATATACAATGTACTACACTGTGCATGTCGTCTAATGCGGGTTTTTCAGTAAATTCTAAGTTTTTCAGTGCAACTCACTCATATACTATGTACTACACTGTGCATTTCGTCTAATGCGGGTTTTTCAGTAAATTCTAAGTTTTTCAGTGCAACTCACTCATACAATGTACTACACTGTGCATTTCGTCTAATGCGGGTTTTTCAGTAAATTCAAAGTTTTTCAGTGCAACTCACTCATATACAATGTACTACACTGTGCATTTCGTCTAATGCGGGTTTTTCAGTAAATTCTAAGTTTTTCAGTGCAACTCACTCATATACTATGTACTACACTGTGCATTTCGTCTAATGCGGGTTTTTCAGTAAATTCTAAGTTTTTCAGTGCAACTCACTCATATACAATATACTACACTGTGCATTTCGTCTAATGCGGGTTTTTCAGTAAATTCTAAGTTTTTCAGTGCAACTCACTCATATACAATGTACTACACTGTGCATTTCGTCTAATGCGGGTTTTTCAGTAAATTCTAAGTTTTTCAGTGCAACTCACTCATATACAATGTACTACACTGTGCATTTCGTCTAATGCGGGTTTTTCAGTAAATTCTAAGTTTTTCAGTGCAACTCACTCATATACAATGTACTACACTGTGCATTTCGTCTAATGCGGGTTTTTCAGTAAATTCTAAGTTTTTCAGTGCAACTCACTCATATACTATGTACTACACTGTGCGTTTCTTATATTCTAAGTTTTTCAGTGCAACTCACTCATATACTATGTACTACACTGTGCATTTCTTAAATTCTAAGTTTTTCAGTGCAACTCACTCATATACTATGTACTACACTGTGCGTTTCTTATATTCTAAGTTTTTCAGTGCAACTCACTCATATACTATGTACTACACTGTGCGTTTCTTATATTCTAAGTTTTTCAGTGCAACTCACTCATATACTATGTACTACACTGTGCGTTTCTTATATTCTAAGTTTTTCAGTGCAACTCACTCATATACTATGTACTACACTGTGCGTTTCTTATATTCTAAGTTTTTCAGTGCAACTCACTCATATACTATGTACTACACTGTGCATTTCGTGTAATGCGGGTTTTTCAGTAAATTCTAAGTTTTTCAGTGCAACTCACTCATATACTATGTACTACACTGTGCGTTTCTTATATTCTAAGTTTTTCAGGGCAACTCACTCATATACTATGTACTACACTGTGCGTTTCTTATATTCTAAGTTTTTCAGTGCAACTCACTCATATACTATGTACTACACTGTGCGTTTCTTATATTCTAAGTTTTTCAGTGCAACTCGCTCATATACTATGTACTACACTGTGCGTTTCTTATATTCTAAGTTTTTCAGTGCAACTCACTCATATACTATGTACTACACTGTGCGTTTCTTATATTCTAAGTTTTTCAGTGCAACTCACTCATATACTATGTACTACACTGTGCGTTTCTTATATTCTAAGTTTTTCAGTGCAACTCACTCATATACTATGTACTACACTGTGCGTTTCTTATATTCTAAGTTTTTCAGTGCAACTCACTCATATACTATGTACTACACTGTGCGTTTCTTATATTCTAAGTTTTTCAGTGCAACTCACTCATATACTATGTACTACACTGTGCGTTTCTTATATTCTAAGTTTTTCAGTGCAACTCACTCATATAATATGTACTACACTGTGTGTTTCTTATATTCTAAGTTTTTCAGTGCAACTCACTCATATACTATGTACTACCCTGTGCATTTCGTCTAATGCGGGTTTTTCAGTAAAATCTAAGTTTTTCAGTGCAACTCACTCATATATTATGTACTACACTGTGCGTTTCTTATATTCTAAGTTTTTCAGTGCAACTCACTCATATACTATGTACTACACTGTGCATTTCGTGTAATGTGGGTTTTTCAGTAAATTCTAAGTTTTTCAGTGCAACTCACTCATATACAATGTACTACACTGTGCATTTCGCCTAATGCGGGTTTTTCAGTAAATTCTAAGTTTTTCAGTGCAACTCACTCATATACAATGTACTACACTGTGCATTTCGTCTAATGCGGGTTTTTCAGTAAATTCTAAGTTTTTCAGTGCAACTCACTCATATACAATGTACTACACTGTGCATTTCCTCTAATGCGGGTTTTTCAGTAAATTCTAAGTTTTTCAGTGCAACTCACTCATATACTATGTACTACACTGTGCATTTCGTCTAATGCGGGTTTTTCAGTAAATTCTAAGTTTTTCAGTGCAACTCACTCATACAATGTACTACACTCTGCATTTCGTCTAATGCGGGTTTTTCAGTAAATTCTAAGTTTTTCAGTGCAACTCACTCATATACAATGTACTACACTGTGCATTTCGTCTAATGCGGGTTTTTCAGTAAATTCTAGGTTTTCAGTGCAACTCACTCATATACTATGTACTACACTGTGCATTTCGTCTAATGCGGGTTTTTCAGTAAATTCTAAGTTTTTCAGTGCAATTCACTCATATACTATGTACTACACTGTGCGTTTCTTATATTCTAAGTTTTTCAGTGCAACTCACTCATATACTATGTACTACACTGTGCATTTCTTAAATTCTAAGTTTTTCAGTGCAACTCACTCATATACTATGTACTACACTGTGCGTTTCTTATATTCTAAGTTTTTCAGTGCAACTCACTCATATACTATGTACTATACTGTGCGTTTCTTATATTCTAAGTTTTTCAGTGCAACTCACTCATATACTATGTACTACACTGTGCGTTTCTTATATTCTAAGTTTTTCAGTGCAACTCACTCATATACTATGTACTACACTGTGCGTTTCTTATATTCTAAGTTTTTCAGTGCAATTCACTTATATATTATGTACTAAACTGTGCATTTCGTGTAATGCGGGTTTTTCAGTAAATTCTAAGTTTTTCAGTGCAACTCACTCATATACTATGTACTACACTGTGCGTTTCTTATATTCTAAGTTTTTCAGTGCAACTCACTCATATACTATGTACTACACTGTGCGTTTCTTATATTCTAAGTTTTTCAGTGCAACTCACTCATATACTATGTACTACACTGTGCGTTTCTTATATTCTAAGTTTTTCAGTGCAACTCACTCATATACTATGTACTACACTGTGCGTTTCTTATATTCTAAGTTTTTCAGTGCAACTCACTCATATACTATGTACTGCACTGTGCGTTTCTTATATTCTAAGTTTTTCAGTGCAACTCACTCATATACTATGTACTACACTGTGCATTTCGTGTAATGCGGGTTTTTCAGTAAATTGTAAGTTTTTCAGTGCAACTCACTCATATACTATGTACTACACTGTGCGTTTCTTATATTCTAAGTTTTTCAGGGCAACTCACTCATATACTATGTACTACACTGTGCGTTTCTTATATTCTAAGTTTTTCAGTGCAACTCACTCATATACTATGTACTACACTGTGCGTTTCTTATATTCTAAGTTTTTCAGTGCAACTCACTCATATACTATGTACTACACTGTGCGTTTCTTATATTCTAAGTTTTTCAGTGCAACTCACTCATATACTATGTACTACACTGTGCGTTTCTTATATTCTAAGTTTTTCAGTGCAACTCACTCATATACTATGTACTACACTGTGCATTTCGTGTAATGCGGGTTTTTCAGTAAATTCTAAGTTTTTCAGTGCAACTCACTCATATACTATGTACTACACTGTGCGTTTCTTATATTCTAAGTTTTTCAGTGCAACTCACTCATATACTATGTACTACACTGTGCGTTTCTTATATTCTAAGTTTTTCAGTGCAACTCACTCATATACTATGTACTACACTGTGCATTTCGTGTAATGCGGGTTTTTCAGTAAATTCTAAGTTTTTCAGTGCAACTCACTCATATACTATGTACTACACTGTGCGTTTCTTATATTCTAAGTTTTTCAGTGCAACTCACTCATATACTATGTACTACACTGTGCATTTCGTGTAATGCGGGTTTTTCAGTAAATTCTAAGTTTTTCAGTGCAACTCACTCATATACTATGTACTACACTGTGCATTTCTTATATTCTAAGTTTTTCAGTGCAACTCACTCATATACTATGTACTACACTGTGCGTTTCTTATATTCTAAATTTTTCAGTGCAACTCACTCATATACTATGTACTACACTGTGCGTTTCTTATATTCTCAGTTTTTCAGTGCAACTCACTCATATACTATGTACTACACTGTGCGTTTCTTATATTCTAAGTTTTTCAGTGCAACTCGCTCATATACTATGTACTACACTGTGCGTTTCTTATATTCTAAGTTTTTCAGTGCAACTCACTCATATACTATGTACTACACTGTGCCTTTCTTATATTCAAAGTTTTTCAGTGCAACTCACTCATATACTATGTACTACACTGTGCATTTCGTGTAATGCGGGTTTTTCAGTAAATTCTAAATTTTTCAGTGCAACTCACTCATATACAATGTACTACACTGTGCATTTCGTCTAATGCGGGTTTTTCAGTAAATTCTAAGTTTTTCAGTGCAACTCACTCATATACTATGTACTACACTGTGCGTTTCTTATATTCTAAGTTTTTCAGTGCAACTCACTCATATACTATGTACTACACTGTGCATTTCTTAAATTCTAAGTTTTTCAGTGCAACTCACTCATATACTATGTACTACACTGTGCGTTTCTTATATTCTAAGTTTTTCAGTGCAACTCGCTCATATACTATGTACTACACTGTGCGTTTCTTATATTCTAAGTTTTTCAGTGCAACTCACTCATATACTATGTACTACACTGTGCCTTTCTTATATTCTAAGTTTTTCAGTGCAACTCACTCATATACTATGTACTACACTGTGCATTTCGTGTAATGCGGGTTTTTCAGTAAATTCTATGTTTTTCAGTGCAACTCACTCATATACTATGTACTACACTGTGCGTTTCTTATATTCTAAGTTTTTCAGTGCAACTCACTCATATACTATGTACTACACTGTGCGTTTCTTATATTCTAAGTTTTTCAGTGCAACTCACTCATATACTATGTACTACACTGTGCGTTTCTTATATTCTAAGTTTTTCAGTGCAACTCGCTCATATACTATGTACTACACTGTGCGTTTCATATATTCTAAGTTTTTGAGTGCAACTCACTCATATACTATGTACTACACTGTGCGTTTCTTATATTCTAAGTTTTTCAGTGCAACTCACTCATATACTATGTACTACACTGTGCGTTTCTTAAATTCTAAGTTTTTCAGTGCAACTCACTCATATACTATGTACTACACTGTGCGTTTCTTACATTCTAAGTTTTTCAGTGCAACTCACTCATATACTATGTACTACACTGTGCATTTCGTCTAATGCGGGTTTTTCAGTAAATTCTAAGTTTTTCAGTGCAACTCACTCATATACTATGTACTACACTGTGCATTTCGTGTAATGTGGGTTTTTCAGTAAATTCTAAGTTTTTCAGTGCAACTCACTCATATACAATGTACTACACTGTGCATTTCGCCTAATGCGGGTTTTTCAGTAAATTCTAAGTTTTTCAGTGCAACTCACTCATATACAATGTACTACACTGTGCATTTCGTCTAATGCGGGTTTTTCAGTAAATTCTAAGTTTTTCAGTGCAACTCACTCATATACAATGTACTACACTGTGCATTTCGTCTAATGCGGGTTTTTCAGTAAATTCTAAGTTTTTCAGTGCAACTCACTCATATACTATGTACTACACTGTGCATTTCGTCTAATGCGGGTTTTTCAGTAAATTCTAAGTTTTTCAGTGCAACTCACTCATACAATGTACTACACTGTGCATTTCGTCTAATGCGGGTTTTTCAGTAAATTCAAAGTTTTTCAGTGCAACTCACTCATATACAATGTACTACACTGTGCATTTCGTCTAATGCGGGTTTTTCAGTAAATTCTAAGTTTTTCAGTGCAACTCACTCATATACTATGTACTACACTGTGCATTTCGTCTAATGCGGGTTTTTCAGTAAATTCTAAGTTTTTCAGTGCAACTCACTCATATACAATATACTACACTGTGCATTTCGTCTAATGCGGGTTTTTCAGTAAATTCTAAGTTTTTCAGTGCAACTCACTCATATACAATGTACTACACTGTGCATTTCGTCTAATGCGGGTTTTTCAGTAAATTCTAAGTTTTTCAGTGCAACTCACTCATATACAATGTACTACACTGTGCATTTCGTCTAATGCGGGTTTTTCAGTAAATTCTAAGTTTTTCAGTGCAACTCACTCATATACAATGTACTACACTGTGCATTTCGTCTAATGCGGGTTTTTCAGTAAATTCTAAGTTTTTCAGTGCAACTCACTCATATACTATGTACTACACTGTGCGTTTCTTATATTCTAAGTTTTTCAGTGCAACTCACTCATATACTATGTACTACACTGTGCATTTCTTAAATTCTAAGTTTTTCAGTGCAACTCACTCATATACTATGTACTACACTGTGCGTTTCTTATATTCTAAGTTTTTCAGTGCAACTCACTCATATACTATGTACTACACTGTGCGTTTCTTATATTCTAAGTTTTTCAGTGCAACTCACTCATATACTATGTACTACACTGTGCGTTTCTTATATTCTAAGTTTTTCAGTGCAACTCACTCATATACTATGTACTACACTGTGCGTTTCTTATATTCTAAGTTTTTCAGTGCAACTCACTCATATACTATGTACTACACTGTGCATTTCGTGTAATGCGGGTTTTTCAGTAAATTCTAAGTTTTTCAGTGCAACTCACTCATATACTATGTACTACACTGTGCGTTTCTTATATTCTAAGTTTTTCAGTGCAACTCACTCATATACTATGTACTACACTGTGCGTTTCTTATATTCTAAGTTTTTCAGTGCAACTCACTCATATACTATGTACTACACTGTGCGTTTCTTATATTCTAAGTTTTTCAGTGCAACTCACTCATATACTATGTACTACACTGTGCGTTTCTTATATTCTAAGTTTTTCAGTGCAACTCACTCATATACTATGTACTACACTGTGCGTTTCTTATATTCTAAGTTTTTCAGTGCAACTCACTCATATAATATGTACTACACTGTGTGTTTCTTATATTCTAAGTTTTTCAGTGCAACTCACTCATATACTATGTACTACCCTGTGCATTTCGTCTAATGCGGGTTTTTCAGTAAATTCTAAGTTTTTCAGTGCAACTCACTCATATATTATGTACTACACTGTGCGTTTCTTATATTCTAAGTTTTTCAGTGCAACTCACTCATATACTATGTACTACACTGTGCATTTCGTCTAATGCGGGTTTTTCAGTAAATTCTAAGTTTTTCAGTGCAACTCACTCATACAATGTACTACACTCTGCATTTCGTCTAATGCGGGTTTTTCAGTAAATTCTAAGTTTTTCAGTGCAACTCACTCATATACAATGTACTACACTGTGCATTTCGTCTAATGCGGGTTTTTCAGTAAATTCTAGGTTTTCAGTGCAACTCACTCATATACTATGTACTACACTGTGCATTTCGTCTAATGCGGGTTTTTCAGTAAATTCTAAGTTTTTCAGTGCAATTCACTCATATACTATGTACTACACTGTGCGTTTCTTATATTCTAAGTTTTTCAGTGCAACTCACTCATATACTATGTACTACACTGTGCATTTCTTAAATTCTAAGTTTTTCAGTGCAACTCACTCATATACTATGTACTACACTGTGCGTTTCTTATATTCTAAGTTTTTCAGGGCAACTCACTCATATACTATGTACTACACTGTGCGTTTCTTATATTCTAAGTTTTTCAGTGCAACTCACTCATATACTATGTACTACACTGTGCGTTTCTTATATTCTAAGTTTTTCAGTGCAACTCACTCATATACTATGTACTGCACTGTGCGTTTCTTATATTCTAAGTTTTTCAGTGCAACTCACTCATATACTATGTACTACACTGTGCATTTCGTGTAATGCGGGTTTTTCAGTAAATTGTAAGTTTTTCAGTGCAACTCACTCATATACTATGTACTACACTGTGCGTTTCTTATATTCTAAGTTTTTCAGTGCAACTCACTCATATACTATGTACTACACTGTGCGTTTCTTATATTCTAAGTTTTTCAGTGCAACTCACTCATATACTATGTACTACACTGTGCATTTCGTGTAATGCGGGTTTTTCAGTAAATTCTAAGTTTTTCAGTGCAACTCACTCATATACTATGTACTACACTGTGCGTTTCTTATATTCTAAGTTTTTCAGTGCAACTCACTCATATACTATGTACTACACTGTGCATTTCGTGTAATGCGGGTTTTTCAGTAAATTCTAAGTTTTTCAGTGCAACTCACTCATATACTATGTACTACACTGTGCATTTCTTATATTCTAAGTTTTTCAGTGCAACTCACTCATATACTATGTACTACACTGTGCGTTTCTTATATTCTAAATTTTTCAGTGCAACTCACTCATATACTATGTACTACACTGTGCGTTTCTTATATTCTCAGTTTTTCAGTGCAACTCACTCATATACTATGTACTACACTGTGCGTTTCTTATATTCTAAGTTTTTCAGTGCAACTCGCTCATATACTATGTACTACACTGTGCGTTTCTTATATTCTAAGTTTTTCAGTGCAACTCACTCATATACTATGTACTACACTGTGCCTTTCTTGTATTCTAAGTTTTTCAGTGCAACTCACTCATATACTATGTACTACACTGTGCATTTCGTGTAATGCGGGTTTTTCAGTAAATTCTAAATTTTTCAGTGCAACTCACTCATATACAATGTACTACACTGTGCATTTCGTCTAATGCGGGTTTTTCAGTAAATTCTAAGTTTTTCAGTGCAACTCACTCATATACTATGTACTACACTGTGCGTTTCTTATATTCTAAGTTTTTCAGTGCAACTCACTCATATACTATGTACTACACTGTGCATTTCTTAAATTCTAAGTTTTTCAGTGCAACTCACTCATATACTATGTACTACACTGTGCGTTTCTTATATTCTAAGTTTTTCAGTGCAACTCGCTCATATACTATGTACTACACTGTGCGTTTCTTATATTCTAAGTTTTTCAGTGCAACTCACTCATATACTATGTACTACACTGTGCCTTTCTTATATTCTAAGTTTTTCAGTGCAACTCACTCATATACTATGTACTACACTGTGCATTTCGTGTAATGCGGGTTTTTCAGTAAATTCTAAGTTTTTCAGTGCAACTCACTCATATACTATGTACTACACTGTGCGTTTCTTATATTCTAAGTTTTTCAGGGCAACTCACTCATATACTATGTACTACACTGTGCGTTTCTTATATTCTAAGTTTTTCAGTGCAACTCACTCATATACTATGTACTACACTGTGCGTTTCTTATATTCTAAGTTTTTCAGTGCAACTCGCTCATATACTATGTACTACACTGTGCGTTTCTTATATTCTAAGTTTTTCAGTGCAACTCACTCATATACTATGTACTACACTGTGCGTTTCTTATATTCTAAGTTTTTCAGTGCAACTCACTCATATACTATGTACTACACTGTGCGTTTCTTATATTCTAAGTTTTTCAGTGCAACTCACTCATATACTATGTACTACACTGTGCGTTTCTTATATTCTAAGTTTTTCAGTGCAACTCACTCATATACTATGTACTACACTGTGCGTTTCTTATATTCTAAGTTTTTCAGTGCAACTCACTCATATACTATGTACTACACTGTGCGTTTCTTATATTCTAAGTTTTTCAGTGCAACTCACTCATATAATATGTACTACACTGTGTGTTTCTTATATTCTAAGTTTTTCAGTGCAACTCACTCATATACTATGTACTACACTGTGCATTTCGTCTAATGCGGGTTTTTCAGTAAATTCTAAGTTTTTCAGTGCAACTCATTCATATACTATGTACTATATGTGCGTTTCTTATATTCTAAGTTTTTCAGTGCAACTCACTCATATACTATGTACTACACTGTGCGTTTCTTATATTCTAAGTTTTTCAGTGCAACTCACTCATATACTATGTACTACACTGTGCGTTTCTTAAATTCTAAGTTTTTCAGTGCAACTCACTCATATACTATGTACTACACTGTGCGTTTCATATATTCTAAGTTTTTGAGTGCAACTCACTCATATACTATGTACTACACTGTGCGTTTCTTATATTCTAAGTTTTTCAGTGCAACTCACTCATATACTATGTACTACACTGTGCGTTTCTTAAATTCTAAGTTTTTCAGTGCAACTCACTCATATACTATGTACTACACTGTGCGTTTCTTACATTCTAAGTTTTTCAGTGCAACTCACTCATATACTATGTACTACACTGTGCATTTCGTCTAATGCGGGTTTTTCAGTAAATTCTAAGTTTTTCAGTGCAACTCACTCATATACTATGTACTACACTGTGCATTTCGTGTAATGTGGGTTTTTCAGTAAATTCTAAGTTTTTCAGTGCAACTCACTCATATACAATGTACTACACTGTGCATTTCGCCTAATGCGGGTTTTTCAGTAAATTCTAAGTTTTTCAGTGCAACTCACTCATATACAATGTACTACACTGTGCATTTCGTCTAATGCGGGTTTTTCAGTAAATTCTAAGTTTTTCAGTGCAACTCACTCATATACAATGTACTACACTGTGCATTTCGTCTAATGCGGGTTTTTCAGTAAATTCTAAGTTTTTCAGTGCAACTCACTCATATACTATGTACTACACTGTGCATTTCGTCTAATGCGGGTTTTTCAGTAAATTCTAAGTTTTTCAGTGCAACTCATTCATACAATGTACTACACTGTGCATTTCGTCTAATGCGGGTTTTTCAGTAAATTCTAAGTTTTTCAGTGCAACTCATTCATATACTATGTACTATATGTGCGTTTCTTATATTCTAAGTTTTTCAGTGCAACTCACTCATATACTATGTACTACACTGTGCGTTTCTTATATTCTAAGTTTTTCAGTGCAACTCACTCATATACTATGTACTACACTGTGCGTTTCTTAAATTCTAAGTTTTTCAGTGCAACTCACTCATATACTATGTACTACACTGTGCGTTTCATATATTCTAAGTTTTTGAGTGCAACTCACTCATATACTATGTACTACACTGTGCGTTTCTTATATTCTAAGTTTTTCAGTGCAACTCACTCATATACTATGTACTACACTGTGCGTTTCTTAAATTCTAAGTTTTTCAGTGCAACTCACTCATATACTATGTACTACACTGTGCGTTTCTTACATTCTAAGTTTTTCAGTGCAACTCACTCATATACTATGTACTACACTGTGCATTTCGTCTAATGCGGGTTTTTCAGTAAATTCTAAGTTTTTCAGTGCAACTCACTCATATACTATGTACTACACTGTGCATTTCGTGTAATGTGGGTTTTTCAGTAAATTCTAAGTTTTTCAGTGCAACTCACTCATATACAATGTACTACACTGTGCATTTCGCCTAATGCGGGTTTTTCAGTAAATTCTAAGTTTTTCAGTGCAACTCACTCATATACAATGTACTACACTGTGCATTTCGTCTAATGCGGGTTTTTCAGTAAATTCTAAGTTTTTCAGTGCAACTCACTCATATACAATGTACTACACTGTACATTTCGTCTAATGCGGGTTTTTCAGTAAATTCTAAGTTTTTCAGTGCAACTCACTCATATACTATGTACTACACTGTGCATTTCGTCTAATGCGGGTTTTTCAGTAAATTCTAAGTTTTTCAGTGCAACTCATTCATACAATGTACTACACTGTGCATTTCGTCTAATGCGGGTTTTTCAGTAAATTCTAAGTTTTTCAGTGCAACTCACTCATATACAATGTACTACACTGTGCATTTCGTCTAATGCGGGTTTTTCAGTAAATTCTAAGTTTTTCAGTGCAACTCACTCATATACTATGTACTACACTGTGCATTTCGTCTAATGCGGGTTTTTCAGTAAATTCTAAGTTTTTCAGTGCAACTCACTCATATACAATATACTACACTGTGCATTTCGTCTAATGCGGGTTTTTCAGTAAATTCTAAGTTTTTCAGTGCAACTCACTCATATACAATGTACTACACTGTGCATTTCGTCTAATGCGGGTTTTTCAGTAAATTCTAAGTTTTTCAGTGCAACTCACTCATATACAATGTACTACACTGTGCATTTCGTCTAATGCGGGTTTTTCAGTAAATTCTAAGTTTTTCAGTGCAACTCACTCATATACAATGTACTACACTGTGCATTTCGTCTAATGCGGGTTTTTCAGTAAATTCTAAGTTTTTCAGTGCAACTCACTCATATACTATGTACTACACTGTGCATTTCTTAAATTCTAAGTTTTTCAGTGCAACTCACTCATATACTATGTACTACACTGTGCGTTTCTTATATTCTAAGTTTTTCAGTGCAACTCACTCATATACTATGTACTACACTGTGCGTTTCTTATATTCTAAGTTTTTCAGGGCAACTCACTCATATACTATGTACTACACTGTGCGTTTCTTATATTCTAAGTTTTTCAGTGCAACTCACTCATATACTATGTACTACACTGTGCGTTTCTTATATTCTAAGTTTTTCAGTGCAACTCACTCATATACTATGTACTACACTGTGCGTTTCTTATATTCTAAGTTTTTCAGTGCAACTCACTCATATACTATGTACTACACTGTGCGTTTCTTATATTCTAAGTTTTTCAGTGCAACTCACTCATATACTATGTACTACACTGTGCATTTCGTGTAATGCGGGTTTTTCAGTAAATTCTAAGTTTTTCAGTGCAACTCACTCATATACTATGTACTACACTGTGCGTTTCTTATATTCTAAGTTTTTCAGTGCAACTCACTCATATACTATGTACTACACTGTGCGTTTCTTATATTCTAAGTTTTTCAGTGCAACTCACTCATATACTATGTACTACACTGTGCATTTCGTGTAATGCGGGTTTTTCAGTAAATTCTAAGTTTTTCAGTGCAACTCACTCATATACTATGTACTACACTGTGCGTTTCTTATATTCTAAGTTTTTCAGTGCAACTCACTCATATACTATGTACTACACTGTGCATTTCGTGTAATGCGGGTTTTTCAGTAAATTCTAAGTTTTTCAGTGCAACTCACTCATATACTATGTACTACACTGTGCATTTCTTATATTCTAAGTTTTTCAGTGCAACTCACTCATATACTATGTACTACACTGTGCGTTTCTTATATTCTAAATTTTTCAGTGCAACTCACTCATATACTATGTACTACACTGTGCGTTTCTTATATTCTCAGTTTTTCAGTGCAACTCACTCATATACTATGTACTACACTGTGCGTTTCTTATATTCTAAGTTTTTCAGTGCAACTCGCTCATATACTATGTACTACACTGTGCGTTTCTTATATTCTAAGTTTTTCAGTGCAACTCACTCATATACTATGTACTACACTGTGCCTTTCTTATATTCTAAGTTTTTCAGTGCAACTCACTCATATACTATGTACTACACTGTGCATTTCGTGTAATGCGGGTTTTTCAGTAAATTCTAAGTTTTTCAGTGCAACTCACTCATATACAATGTACTACACTGTGCATTTCGTCTAATGCGGGTTTTTCAGTAAATTCTAAGTTTTTCAGTGCAACTCACTCATATACTATGTACTACACTGTGCGTTTCTTATATTCTAAGTTTTTCAGTGCAACTCACTCATATACTATGTACTACACTGTGCATTTCTTAAATTCTAAGTTTTTCAGTGCAACTCACTCATATACTATGTACTACACTGTGCGTTTCTTATATTCTAAGTTTTTCAGTGCAACTCGCTCATATACTATGTACTACACTGTGCGTTTCTTATATTCTAAGTTTTTCAGTGCAACTCACTCATATACTATGTACTACACTGTGCCTTTCTTATATTCTAAGTTTTTCAGTGCAACTCACTCATATACTATGTACTACACTGTGCATTTCGTGTAATGCGGGTTTTTCAGTAAATTCTAAGTTTTTCAGTGCAACTCACTCATATACTATGTACTACACTGTGCGTTTCTTATATTCTAAGTTTTTCAGGGCAACTCACTCATATACTATGTACTACACTGTGCGTTTCTTATATTCTAAGTTTTTCAGTGCAACTCACTCATATACTATGTACTACACTGTGCGTTTCTTATATTCTAAGTTTTTCAGTGCAACTCGCTCATATACTATGTACTACACTGTGCGTTTCTTATATTCTAAGTTTTTCAGTGCAACTCACTCATATACTATGTACTACACTGTGCGTTTCTTATATTCTAAGTTTTTCAGTGCAACTCACTCATATACTATGTACTACACTGTGCGTTTCTTATATTCTAAGTTTTTCAGTGCAACTCACTCATATACTATGTACTACACTGTGCGTTTCTTATATTCTAAGTTTTTCAGTGCAACTCACTCATATACTATGTACTACACTGTGCGTTTCTTATATTCTAAGTTTTTCAGTGCAACTCACTCATATACTATGTACTACACTGTGCGTTTCTTATATTCTAAGTTTTTCAGTGCAACTCACTCATATAATATGTACTACACTGTGTGTTTCTTATATTCTAAGTTTTTCAGTGCAACTCACTCATATACTATGTACTACACTGTGCATTTCGTCTAATGCGGGTTTTTCAGTAAATTCTAAGTTTTTCAGTGCAACTCATTCATATACTATGTACTATATGTGCGTTTCTTATATTCTAAGTTTTTCAGTGCAACTCACTCATATACTATGTACTACACTGTGCGTTTCTTATATTCTAAGTTTTTCAGTGCAACTCACTCATATACTATGTACTACACTGTGCGTTTCTTAAATTCTAAGTTTTTCAGTGCAACTCACTCATATACTATGTACTACACTGTGCGTTTCATATATTCTAAGTTTTTGAGTGCAACTCACTCATATACTATGTACTACACTGTGCGTTTCTTATATTCTAAGTTTTTCAGTGCAACTCACTCATATACTATGTACTACACTGTGCGTTTCTTAAATTCTAAGTTTTTCAGTGCAACTCACTCATATACTATGTACTACACTGTGCGTTTCTTACATTCTAAGTTTTTCAGTGCAACTCACTCATATACTATGTACTACACTGTGCATTTCGTCTAATGCGGGTTTTTCAGTAAATTCTAAGTTTTTCAGTGCAACTCACTCATATACTATGTACTACACTGTGCATTTCGTGTAATGTGGGTTTTTCAGTAAATTCTAAGTTTTTCAGTGCAACTCACTCATATACAATGTACTACACTGTGCATTTCGCCTAATGCGGGTTTTTCAGTAAATTCTAAGTTTTTCAGTGCAACTCACTCATATACAATGTACTACACTGTGCATTTCGTCTAATGCGGGTTTTTCAGTAAATTCTAAGTTTTTCAGTGCAACTCACTCATATACAATGTACTACACTGTGCATTTCGTCTAATGCGGGTTTTTCAGTAAATTCTAAGTTTTTCAGTGCAACTCACTCATATACTATGTACTACACTGTGCATTTCGTCTAATGCGGGTTTTTCAGTAAATTCTAAGTTTTTCAGTGCAACTCATTCATACAATGTACTACACTGTGCATTTCGTCTAATGCGGGTTTTTCAGTAAATTCTAAGTTTTTCAGTGCAACTCACTCATATACAATGTACTACACTGTGCATTTCGTCTAATGCGGGTTTTTCAGTAAATTCTAAGTTTTTCAGTGCAACTCACTCATATACTATGTACTACACTGTGCATTTCGTCTAATGCGGGTTTTTCAGTAAATTCTAAGTTTTTCAGTGCAACTCACTCATATACAATATACTACACTGTGCATTTCGTCTAATGCGGGTTTTTCAGTAAATTCTAAGTTTTTCAGTGCAACTCACTCATATACAATGTACTACACTGTGCATTTCGTCTAATGCGGGTTTTTCAGTAAATTCTAAGTTTTTCAGTGCAACTCACTCATATACAATGTACTACACTGTGCATTTCGTCTAATGCGGGTTTTTCAGTAAATTCTAAGTTTTTCAGTGCAACTCACTCATATACAATGTACTACACTGTGCATTTCGTCTAATGCGGGTTTTTCAGTAAATTCTAAGTTTTTCAGTGCAACTCACTCATATACTATGTACTACACTGTGCATTTCTTAAATTCTAAGTTTTTCAGTGCAACTCACTCATATACTATGTACTACACTGTGCGTTTCTTATATTCTAAGTTTTTCAGTGCAACTCACTCATATACTATGTACTACACTGTGCGTTTCTTATATTCTAAGTTTTTCAGTGCAACTCACTCATATACTATGTACTACACTGTGCGTTTCTTATATTCTAAGTTTTTCAGTGCAACTCACTCATATACTATGTACTACACTGTGCGTTTCTTATATTCTAAGTTTTTCAGTGCAACTCACTCATATACTATGTACTACACTGTGCATTTCGTGTAATGCGGGTTTTTCAGTAAATTCTAAGTTTTTCAGTGCAACTCACTCATATACTATGTACTACACTGTGCGTTTCTTATATTCTAAGTTTTTCAGGGCAACTCACTCATATACTATGTACTACACTGTGCGTTTCTTATATTCTAAGTTTTTCAGTGCAACTCACTCATATACTATGTACTACACTGTGCGTTTCTTATATTCTAAGTTTTTCAGTGCAACTCGCTCATATACTATGTACTACACTGTGCGTTTCTTATATTCTAAGTTTTTCAGTGCAACTCACTCATATACTATGTACTACACTGTGCGTTTCTTATATTCTAAGTTTTTCAGTGCAACTCACTCATATACTATGTACTACACTGTGCGTTTCTTATATTCTAAGTTTTTCAGTGCAACTCACTCATATACTATGTACTACACTGTGCGTTTCTTATATTCTAAGTTTTTCAGTGCAACTCACTCATATACTATGTACTACACTGTGCGTTTCTTATATTCTAAGTTTTTCAGTGCAACTCACTCATATACTATGTACTACACTGTGCGTTTCTTATATTCTAAGTTTTTCAGTGCAACTCACTCATATAATATGTACTACACTCTGTGTTTCTTATATTCTAAGTTTTTCAGTGCAACTCACTCATATACTATGTACTACCCTGTGCATTTCGTCTAATGCGGGTTTTTCAGTAAATTCTAAGTTTTTCAGTGCAACTCACTCATATATTATGTACTACACTGTGCGTTTCTTATATTCTAAGTTTTTCAGTGCAACTCACTCATATACTATGTACTACACTGTGCATTTCGTGTAATGTGGGTTTTTCAGTAAATTCTAAGTTTTTCAGTGCAACTCACTCATATACAATGTACTACACTGTGCATTTCGCCTAATGCGGGTTTTTCAGTAAATTCTAAGTTTTTCAGTGCAACTCACTCATATACAATGTACTACACTGTGCATTTCGTCTAATGCGGGTTTTTCAGTAAATTCTAAGTTTTTCAGTGCAACTCACTCATATACAATGTACTACACTGTGCATTTCGTCTAATGCGGGTTTTTCAGTAAATTCTAAGTTTTTCAGTGCAACTCACTCATATACTATGTACTACACTGTGCATTTCGTCTAATGCGGGTTTTTCAGTAAATTCTAAGTTTTTCAGTGCAACTCACTCATACAATGTACTACACTGTGCATTTCGTCTAATGCGGGTTTTTCAGTAAATTCTAAGTTTTTCAGTGCAACTCACTCATATACAATGTACTACACAGTGCATTTCGTCTAATGCGGGTTTTTCAGTAAATTCTAGGTTTTCAGTGCAACTCACTCATATACTATGTACTACACTGTGCATTTCGTCTAATGCGGGTTTTTCAGTAAATTCTAAGTTTTTCAGTGCAATTCACTCATATACTATGTACTACACTGTGTGTTTCTTATATTCTAAGTTTTTCAGTGCAACTCACTCATATACTATGTACTACACTGTGCATTTCTTAAATTCTAAGTTTTTCAGTGCAACTCACTCATATACTATGTACTACACTGTGCGTTTCTTATATTCTAAGTTTTTCAGTGCAACTCACTCATATACTATGTACTATACTGTGCGTTTCTTATATTCTAAGTTTTTCAGTGCAACTCACTCATATACTATGTACTACACTGTGCGTTTCTTATATTCTAAGTTTTTCAGTGCAATTCACTCATATATTATGTACTAAACTGTGCATTTCGTGTAATGCGGGTTTTTCAGTAAATTCTAAGTTTTTCAGTGCAACTCACTCATATACTATGTACTACACTGTGCGTTTCTTATATTCTAAGTTTTTCAGTGCAACTCACTCATATACTATGTACTACACTGTGCGTTTCTTATATTCTAAGTTTTTCAGTGCAACTCGCTCATATACTATGTACTACACTGTGCGTTTCTTATATTCTAAGTTTTTCAGTGCAACTCACTCATATACTATGTACTACACTGTGCGTTTCTTATATTCTAAGTTTTTCAGTGCAACTCACTCATATACTATGTACTACACTGTGCGTTTCTTATATTCTAAGTTTTTCAGTGCAACTCACTCATATACTATGTACTACACTGTGCGTTTCTTATATTCTAAGTTTTTCAGTGCAACTCACTCATATACTATGTACTACACTGTGCGTTTCTTATATTCTAAGTTTTTCAGTGCAACTCACTCATATACTATGTACTACACTGTGCGTTTCTTATATTCTAAGTTTTTCAGTGCAACTCACTCATATAATATGTACTACACTGTGTGTTTCTTATATTCTAAGTTTTTCAGTGCAACTCACTCATATACTATGTACTACACTGTGCATTTCGTCTAATGCGGGTTTTTCAGTAAATTCTAAGTTTTTCAGTGCAACTCATTCATATACTATGTACTATATGTGCGTTTCTTATATTCTAAGTTTTTCAGTGCAACTCACTCATATACTATGTACTACACTGTGCGTTTCTTATATTCTAAGTTTTTCAGTGCAACTCACTCATATACTATGTACTACACTGTGCGTTTCTTATATTCTAAGTTTTTCAGTGCAACTCACTCATATACTATGTACTACACTGTGCGTTTCTTAAATTCTAAGTTTTTCAGTGCAACTCACTCATATACTATGTACTACACTGTGCGTTTCATATATTCTAAGTTTTTGAGTGCAACTCACTCATATACTATGTACTACACTGTGCGTTTCTTATATTCTAAGTTTTTCAGTGCAACTCACTCATATACTATGTACTACACTGTGCGTTTCTTAAATTCTAAGTTTTTCAGTGCAACTCACTCATATACTATGTACTACACTGTGCGTTTCTTACATTCTAAGTTTTTCAGTGCAACTCACTCATATACTATGTACTACACTGTGCATTTCGTCTAATGCGGGTTTTTCAGTAAATTCTAAGTTTTTCAGTGCAACTCACTCATATACTATGTACTACACTGTGCATTTCGTGTAATGTGGGTTTTTCAGTAAATTCTAAGTTTTTCAGTGCAACTCACTCATATACAATGTACTACACTGTGCATTTCGCCTAATGCGGGTTTTTCAGTAAATTCTAAGTTTTTCAGTGCAACTCACTCATATACAATGTACTACACTGTGCATTTCGTCTAATGCGGGTTTTTCAGTAAATTCTAAGTTTTTCAGTGCAACTCACTCATATACAATGTACTACACTGTGCATTTCGTCTAATGCGGGTTTTTCAGTAAATTCTAAGTTTTTCAGTGCAACTCACTCATATACTATGTACTACACTGTGCATTTCGTCTAATGCGGGTTTTTCAGTAAATTCTAAGTTTTTCAGTGCAACTCACTCATACAATGTACTACACTGTGCATTTCGTCTAATGCGGGTTTTTCAGTAAATTCTAAGTTTTTCAGTGCAACTCACTCATATACAATGTACTACACTGTGCATTTCGTCTAATGCGGGTTTTTCAGTAAATTCTAAGTTTTTCAGTGCAACTCACTCATATACTATGTACTACACTGTGCATTTCGTCTAATGCGGGTTTTTCAGTAAATTCTAAGTTTTTCAGTGCAACTCACTCATATACAATATACTACACTGTGCATTTCGTCTAATGCGGGTTTTTCAGTAAATTCTAAGTTTTTCAGTGCAACTCACTCATATACAATGTACTACACTGTGCATTTCGTCTAATGCGGGTTTTTCAGTAAATTCTAAGTTTTTCAGTGCAACTCACTCATATACAATGTACTACACTGTGCATTTCGTCTAATGCGGGTTTTTCAGTAAATTCTAAGTTTTTCAGTGCAACTCACTCATATACAATGTACTACACTGTGCATTTCGTCTAATGCGGGTTTTTCAGTAAATTCTAAGTTTTTCAGTGCAACTCACTCATATACTATGTACTACACTGTGCGTTTCTTATATTCTAAGTTTTTCAGTGCAACTCACTCATATACTATGTACTACACTGTGCATTTCTTAAATTCTAAGTTTTTCAGTGCAACTCACTCATATACTATGTACTACACTGTGCGTTTCTTATATTCTAAGTTTTTCAGTGCAACTCACTCATATACTATGTACTACACTGTGCGTTTCTTATATTCTAAGTTTTTCAGTGCAACTCACTCATATACTATGTACTACACTGTGCGTTTCTTATATTCTAAGTTTTTCAGTGCAACTCACTCATATACTATGTACTACACTGTGCGTTTCTTATATTCTAAGTTTTTCAGTGCAACTCACTCATATACTATGTACTACACTGTGCGTTTCTTATATTCTAAGTTTTTCAGTGCAACTCACTCATATACTATGTACTACACTGTGCGTTTCTTATATTCTAAGTTTTTCAGTGCAACTCACTCATATACTATGTACTACACTGTGCGTTTCTTATATTCTAAGTTTTTCAGTGCAACTCACTCATATAATATGTACTACACTGTGTGTTTCTTATATTCTAAGTTTTTCAGTGCAACTCACTCATATACTATGTACTACCCTGTGCATTTCGTCTAATGCGGGTTTTTCAGTAAATTCTAAGTTTTTCAGTGCAACTCACTCATATATTATGTACTACACTGTGCGTTTCTTATATTCTAAGTTTTTCAGTGCAACTCACTCATATACTATGTACTACACTGTGCATTTCGTGTAATGTGGGTTTTTCAGTAAATTCTAAGTTTTTCAGTGCAACTCACTCATATACAATGTACTACACTGTGCATTTCGCCTAATGCGGGTTTTTCAGTAAATTCTAAGTTTTTCAGTGCAACTCACTCATATACAATGTACT